>NW_026729110.1:0-196731 GCF_030272615.1 Cryptomeria japonica
ATCCTTTGAACCAATGTTCCCCACTTATACATAATTCGCAGCTCCCCTGGAAAATCTTTTGTCATGTTTACAAGGATACAAACCCTAACTTCCCGATGCGGGTATTCAAAAGGAATAAGGTCATGTTTAATTAAAATCCCCACCTTATTAGCAATAACTTCAATAATTTTTGGATCTCTGTACTCCAATGGTAACAACGGAAATGATATCCAATGTGGAGAAAAAATGACAAGCCTTTTGATCAGGTAAAAAATTGGGTGTCCATTCCATAGAATAGAGACCCGAGCCTTTACAAAACCAATCTTTCTGCTTATGAACATCATCCCTAGATTCTTTGGATTGAAAAAGAGCAATAAAGAACTTGGATTGAGAATCCATCATAAAAATGTCCTTCAAACCTTCCCAAGACTCGAAAGCCCATGCCTTAATATATGAGAATAATAGCAAATCATTTGAGAACTTACCAATAATCGCCGTTTGTCGGAGAAAACCAATATGATGTTGTAACATATGCTCCGGTAGAGTTATTGAAACAGGGGTTCCCTTTTTAGTATACCTCTGCTGATGGTTTACATCCATATTCACCTGATCTTGCTTTCTCCTTCAGATTTGAGTTACTCTGTTTGGATTGAGGGGGGCTCTATTCTGAACAACATCAGGTATCCATACTTCCCTTACCCAGAGAATCTGGCTGTAAATTGTTATTAATCCGGATTGGGGAGCCCGAACGAGTGCCTTCACAGATGTCAAAGATCGGTTGTTTCTCTCTATAAGGCCTGTTTTGCAAATTACAGTTATGGTCAATTTTTCCCTTCATCTGTGGAAATGGTCTATTTCGATCCCTGGGATGAAACTTGCCTGATCGTTCATGTTTTTGAAACTTTATTTTTTCCCGCCCAAAATCCTTTTCAAATTTTTAAAGCGGAAATCCATCTGTATGCTTATCCTGATGGGGTTTCACATTATCCTGTCTAATTCCAGTCGAAGACTCTCCAATTTCATAAGATATAATGCCCTGAAAAATCTAGATGATCATCCTTGACGCCTGCATAAAAATGCTTTAATGCATTTCCGTTTCGGCTTTGATCTTCATTCTTTCCAAGAGGTCCGACCTGATCTGGAATCTTGGATCTATCTGGCTTCTGAATATGAAATCGGGGGTTAACGAAAATTGGTTTAGCTGGTTGAACCACTGCTTTCCCTCTAAAAATGCGATTAAGTCCCTTGAGATCCCCCAAATCCGACCTTTGCCCTTTTACTTTTTTTTTTTAATTATTTTTCAAATATTTGATTTTTTTTCGTTATTTTCAAAGGATTTTTTTATTTTTCAATTTTTTTTTTGATATTTTGAGATTTTACGATTTTTAGGCATTTTGTGGATCTTTAAAACCTACAATAACCTGAACCTATTGAAGACAGGAAAAGAAAGATGAAGACCATGGCAGCACCAACGGGAAAACAAAGACACACAAGTGACAACACGCGATGACACCAAGACGAAAGCACACGCACGACAACCAAAGATGCACAATGAACAAACAAAACACATGACTTTAGAGTTCGAGGAACCAGGAGTGACAACACGCGATGACACCAAGACGAAAGCACACGCACGACAACCAAAGATGCACAATGAACAAACAAAACACATGACTTTAGAGTTCGAGGAACCAGGAACTTGGGAAACTAAGTTCCTGAGGTTCTTGGGATCCCGAAATCATGAAATCCCTAAGCAACAAAGAAGGACGAAAACCCAGGATTTCGAGATCTCGAGGTGTGGGGAAGCTAGAGGCCACCATAACCTTGAAAACCCAGATGTCCGAAATAATGCAAACACTAAACAAACAAACAGCGAAACCCGAGAACCTCATACTCTGGGGTTTCGAGAAATGGAAGAACTCTTCCAAACCTAGAACTCCGAGATCCTGGAATTCCGAAGAAAACAAAGGGAAAGAATAGTCAAGGACACGGAGGAAGCCTGGGAGTCCAAAGATCCGAAGGAGAAGTTTAAGACCTCGGAGTTTCGGGACTCCAAAACACAAGACAAAAAAAAGTCAACAACACAAAGAAAGAAAGAAAAGAAAAACGAACGAAAACAAAGCGGAGCAGAAGGGGGCCCCCAACTCGAGAAGAGAAAGGTTGAGGTGCATTATGAAGGACATGACAGAATGCAAAATAGTAAATCTATCGAAAGGGTTATCAATAATGAGACGACAAGGGAAAAATATACACCCATACATAAAATAGGCCAAAATTGAGACATGACTAAATAGGGTGCCCGCATGTATGAAGTACACTGAACCAACCAAGGTAATGAATCCTTCAATTATTGCACCTTTGCTTTGTGGAATGATACACAGATATGAATATTTATATAGGAAAATCGGTTGATGGCGGTATTGGTAAGGGAGATGCTACCGAAAATAGGCATGCGTGATTGTGCTTAGAAACTCAAGGATTGTCTGATGGATTCGATAGATCAAACTTCGAATCTATTATTATCTCTCGTGGGCATGTTTAGAATAATTTTATATTATATAAGATATTGTTGGATCACTAGATAGGATAAAGAATCAAGTCGTACACCAATTAGTTTTTGTTGTGGAATTCACAAGGAATAGAAACTATCCAAGTTGGAAATTAAGGCATAATTATATCCGTAGGTATCAAGAGAATATATCCCTTAAGTTTTGGTATTACTCTATACGTGGATGATGGATTTTGATGATTAAGATAGACTTGACTCACTAAATATGTTCATGCTTATTTAGAATCTTTACTTAATAGTAGATGTTCTTGCATGTTAGTGTAGTGATTGTACAAACAACTGAATAGTAGAAGAGGAGACATTTTTATTTGAGAGTTGACATGTACAGACATCGTTCATCATGTGCTTCATAAATTGGTGTAAATAATGCTCGCCTACAACCAAACAATGTCAGCCGTTTGACCAAATTTCACGACAACTGTATGCTTGTTGAAGTTACAAGAAGAGTTAGTATTTGATTATAAAATTCCTATCCTAGAATGCTTGTAATGGAATAGTTTCTTGTGTTGTTCACTAGAGAATTAATTGTGTTTTGTTTCCAAAGCACTTATAAACCCAAAATAAAGGGTAGGTGGGCAATTGTGGAAGAAAGAGATATATTTCCCTTAAAAGTGTAGTGCTCGAGTATGATAGAAGGTATTGAAGTAGCCATGAAAAATAGAAGGTCTTGAGCTTTTGAGAATGTAGAGAAATTAATAGTTTCATTTCAATTTCTTATGTCTAGTGTGAAATTGTCTTTGCATATTTTGTTATGTTACGTTTAATGGCAATGATGTCTTGTTTAGAATATATGTGCTAGTTATATCTGCATTTAAAACATAACGGGAGGTTACATTCTTCAGTCATATTCAACTTTGAAATATACTGAGAGGCTCAATTTTCGATATATAAACAAAGCATCATGATTGGAAACCTATAATATTACTTTTATGTTCGGTTAGACAAGTTAACTATTCTAGTATTATTACGAATGCTTTCTATTTTAATGTTCTAACATATGTTTAAACATACTCTTAGCTATGATAATTCTATGTGAGAGAAAAACATCGATAAATATAAGAGTTCAAACTACAACTCAATATACGAATCTTTTTATAAGAAACACTTTTATAATTATATAAATTAACATTTTGATATATATAGATAAAATTTTATATATATGGATGAAAAGATTCCTTAAATGGATGGAATACATTACGAGGAATATCAAAATGGATGGAAGACAGTAGCCACAGAAATAAAATGGATGGAAGACAGTAGCCACAGAAATAGAAATAGGAGAGGAGGAGGTAAATAGAGCTCTATTCTATTGGCATTCTACATTCACAATCCTCATAGCTTCGAATCGTGGCTCTTTGGCTTCATATTTCTGGTGGTTGTAAACCTGCATGTAGTCTCCAAATAGATACTCTGGATACTCTGGATAAACCGATAATTCATCACCGGTCTGAGCAGTAAGTTGAGATGCGGGATAAACCTTGGCATTATATGAGGGATTATAAAACGATGCCACTGAGAAACGGTTGCCATTCTTAGTGGGTAGAATGCGATGCCATGCGTGTTGGAAGTGGCGACACTCTGAGAGGGGGGGGGTGAATCAGAGTGTAATATTTTTAGCAAGAACTTCTTATAAACTTGACAAATTTGATTCACAATAAGCTCAGATGAATGAAAGTTGAAAAAACTGAACAAATGAGACTTAACACCTTGATATAATACTTTTAACAAAGCATGAATTATACAATAGAACCAACTGAAAAAACTTGATTCATGCTTTTCAGAAAATAAAATGTTATTGAGTCTTTTACAAAAACATGAAACATCTAAATGAGTATTTCAAAGGTTGCATCACATAAATTCAACACAACAGAGTATGAAATGAAAAGAGCTAAAGACATGAAGTATCAGAGCATAAACCAGTAAGACAAACTGAGACAAGACAATGCACATAACACCATAGTTTCCAAGAGTGGAAAACCCTCCTGGGGTAGAAAAACCACTCGGGAAGATCCCTTAAATTATTTCAAAGAGCACCAACTCAGTACACAAGATTTAGAAACCACAAGGCTTCAAGGAGCACCAACCCCTCTTTCTTATCCAATGAAAACATTCCAACTCAAGCTACAGTCACTGGTAATTTTATGAATGCACTTAATTCTGCAGTCACAAAACCATCAGTGGTTGGAGCGAGTATATTTTATCAGTCTGTACAAATGATTCTCTCTAAAAGATTTTTGCAACAATATTCTTCAAGGCTTTTGAATCATAGACATAAAATAATAACATTCTTTTAAAGGAATCAAACACTATCAGAGAGAAAAACTTAATCTCTGAACAAAATAATTTCAACCATTATAGTCTCATGTACTCTGCAACAAAAACAGAGTAAAACTCTCAAACCCTCTACTATCTAAAAATCTCTGATAGTCTTTTGTTATACACAACACTTTTCTTTTCTTTTTCAACAAATTCTTTGTCTTTCCCCTTATTCACACTCCTCTATCTCATTTCAGTATAAACTGTTCTGTATTTAAACCATTTTTGTCCCCAAAAAAAAACATCTTCAAGAATAACCCTCGTATAGGGTTACCAAAAACCTTACGGAAATTTGCAAACTGAAAACAAATAACCGATTAACTGTGCAACGAAAAGAGAAGCTGAGAGAAACTAAAGATGCTTGATTTCCCAATTTTGAAAAACTAAAAATAAAGCAAAGTCTCTTTTCTTATTTCCATTTTTCATAACTGAAAAACCTGATTCGAAATATCTGAATCTTTTTAAGCATATGAACAAGAATAATACCTGTGAAACGCAACCTCATTGATAACTGAAAACAAACTAACCAGAAATCCATTAAGCTCACTGTTAAGTCCACTTTTGCATCATTCTTTTCAACCGAACAAACTAACTCGAGCTCCTTAGCTACAGCGGTGGCTGCATCTCTCATGGCATCCAGGGTTTGAGACGGACTTCAAACTTGTTCAAAAACAAAATGAAACACAAAAACGATGCTTCCAAAAAACTTTTAATCTGTCGGTCACAAAGTGTATTCCGAAGAATATGCTATTAGTCCGTAGACAAATTAAACATAATATAAACCAAAGATGCCGTTCAATAAATGCCAAGTCAGTGTTATTCACTGTATCCGTGTCACCAGCCTGGCTCGAGAGAAAGGTGTTTTAAACATATAACACATCAGCAAATTTCAATGTATCCGTGTCACTAGTCTGGCCCGTGAGAAAGGCTTTTTAAGTATATAACCACATGCTTAATACACTTGCCTCAAAATATGAAACTTAAACAACACAACTTCCCTTTTTTTATTTTCTTGTCATCGAGGACAAAAGTATCAAAGAGCAACAATGCGCTGGTGTATTTGCCGTTAGTGATGGCTTCCAACTGGTCCCCAATTTCAACAACTATTGCGTATGGAATGGGTTGCACGTCAACCCAAGTGCCATCATTGAGGACCTGCAAACCGGACACTTGATCGTCTTGGTATAAGAGAATGAGGCCACCTGCATCTGTGTGTGCACGGATGCCCTTGATGAGGTCCGGTCTAGGGCAAGGAGGATAATGGCTCACTTTGGTGCCGAAGAAGGGCTTCTCTCCTCCCGCAAATGCCTCTTTCAGGTACTCTTTCTCTAGCCCCAGATTCAAACTTATTACTTCCAACAGCTTTTCTGTCAATGAAAATATCTTGTTTCGAAACTCCTGGATAGTTTCCCTGAGAAAAATGCAATATAATGTCTTAGTATTTAGTTTTTCGATATCCAGAAACCAGAAACACTTGTATATAGATCATGCTCATATTAATTTTTTCTATTCTATATTTATAGAAACGTTTGAATTGTGCACAAAATAGTTGAGTAGTTGTACTTGAAATCACTGGGTTGGGAAGGCCATGAATTGGTCTCCTGCATCTCATGTATTTGAATAACATCTTCCCAATCAACGTTCTCGATCTTATCAGCGTTATCGCTGTCAAGAGCGTTGCTCAACAACCTTACAGGCAAAGAGGCATTGAAGCTCTGCTCTCTGTTAAGCTTGTAATGCTCCGAGCAAACTTTCTTTACACGGTCCATGAGTTCATGCTCTATGCCATGGTTCAAAAGCTGCAAACACAAAACGAAATCACTTCAACTCTGTTTTCTCTATAATTAGTAAGTTTTGCACATGAGAAAATATGATCAGTTGTGTTTTTCACCTGAAAGAAACCAGTACTCTCGCAGGCCTTGGCTATTTCAGCCATGATCACCTCTCTGTCTCCTCCGTCTATGTTTTTCATGTCAATCACTGGAACGCCCATTTTCCTTATAAATTTGCACTACAAATTCTCTTGAAAAGGAGTAGAAGAAACGGGCTGCTGGTTACTGGTTACTACTTTTATGCAATGCTGTGGTGCGCGCAGCTCTTTATATAGATGCACATCAGGAAGGAATGTGACTGAGCTAAGCAATTAACATGAACACGATAGACGACTTACGTGGTCTGCGATGCCGCAGATTCAATGAATATGATAGACGACTTATCGTTATCGGCCTGGTCTGCGGATAAGTCTTGCATATAAACGTGAAATGAATTAAAACGTGTATCTTAACAACTGCGAGCGAAACAGAGATTAGGAGAGTATTTAGCTTTTCCAAAGAAACTGTTTATTCTCGGATTTTTGAAGATCTGCTTGTATTTTTTAATTATAAAGTCAATTTAACTCGTTTTGAAGATGACAATAGGTTTTTGAATAATTGATTACTACAGCGGGTGATAGGACTGATTAACCAATCGGATCAACAGAAACTGGGTAAGCAACGAAGTCGCTGCTGGCCCTGGAACCGGAACTTGTGTGGGCTCAGGAGATGCTGGCTAGTGAGATGGCTATGGTACTGGCCGTGCCTTTGCCTTCGTTCCTAGGTCTCAATCACGAACATCTGGATCTGGCTCACGAAGTGGTAAGTGAATTTAAATTATTTAGAAAAATGACCAAGCAGTCTACGTTTTGAATATTTAACTTTTTATTGACAATGTCGTTTTTCTTTAAAGCCGATTTAAGTTATTTAGAAGATAACACAGGAGCCTTATGTTCTGGACAGCCGATTAATTTAGCAAAACAATAATAATTCTTCTTTTATCTAAGATTAGATTTCTTTTCTTTTATATATATTTGAAAGGGAAGGCCTTAAATCTCTATGCTATCTTCAGGGGGTGGAAGTTAATCTAAATCATTTAAAAGATGACAAACAATTCCCATAATCTGAACAGACAACCCCAATAGTCACCACTCTTTAATACCATCACACCATCATCAAGGTTTTTTGCGACTGAGCCACCCACCATTATGACAAGATGCTCCAGTCTCACAAAAATATCTCCCAAACGATTCATAAGAAAAATGCCAATTTATCTTATGACAAACAATGGCTATAACTCCCAGCATTGACATTCACATTTATGTAACCTACCCTATTCAATATGGTTTTAATGCCAAAGGGTTGTAGCTCAATTGGTGAGGACGATGGTGTGTGATATAGAATCCATGCACCAAGGTTGAAATCCCCGGAGCCGCCTTCGCAACAGGTTCAATCCCTTATGGACTGGATCCCACTGTACGTGGCTGCTTAGCCGAAGGCGACTTGTGGTTTAGATGTATGCTTACTCAAATCGTTGTAATATGCTATACAAAGGAAAACATGCCAACGTTGATGTATTCCTGACTTGTTTTTATAAAAATAAGTATGCTCTTAACAATATCTAAAGTATCCTAGAGAATAATAATAACCAAATAATTTACCAATAAAAAAAATAATAATAACTAAATAATTCCTACCAAGATCCCATGGGTGTCCATTTTCCAATGTATGTCATTACAAAAATGTTAGAGAGGTAAATATTAAATATATGAAAATCAATATCCTCAAAATCATTATCTAACCCAGGACATTGATTCAAAGACTACTTATGATCGATAGGAAAACGAATAATCACCAAATTGCACTCGTGCATATATAACCACTACAAAATAGCCTCCACATGCATACCATAACTAAGAAAAATAAAATTTGAACTCAATCTATATTGATTTCCATGTCAAAGATATATTTGTCATCCCCTAAATGTTTCATATCAAAATCACACTGCAACAATCTTGAGCATTTTAATCTTCTTGCGAATGTGCTATCGTTTATAACACTCTCTTGAAGGTCGTTGCAACGCTCTACAACCTACTTGGTCGCCTTGGCTTCTCCAAAGAGTTGAGGTGAATTTGGTCTTGTTATTTTTACAGATTAGTTCTCATTCTTCTCATGTAATTTTATCCATCAGCATTAAATCCTATGTTGTACTCGACACCTTGGGATTTCACTAACTTTTCGACCACACATATACACACTAGTTTGTGACTCCCCGTGGACATGGGATTGGAATTCAGGGATTTTATGAATTATTCGACCTCCTAGAAACACAGAGGATAAAACGACACATCTTTTTAAATCTTCATCTCTTCCTTTGGAGGTTGAGAAACTAAAGTAGGGGCTCAACCATTCATTGTGATCTCTTAAGGGGCCCCAACATTTCATCTCTTCCTGATTGTAGGTTTTATTCGGGGTTATTCAGCCTCACGAAGGTATTATCTCTTCTCTACCTTCTCATTTCTATTTCATTATTTTAATCATTTGAGTTAGTTAATTTTAATTTTTGTATGATTTGGTCTCCCTTGCTTTGCTACTTTAGTTGCTCTTATCTCCTATTTTGTACGTGGGATAAAAACTAGGCAAGCCCTTTAAAGTTTTTGATACATCACAATAACATCTTGGGCAAGGAGATCCATCGTCTGGTACCAAGTTCTTTATTTAAACTGATATTTCCATTTTTCATTTAGGTTTTTATTTAAGAAATTTTTCTTTGGTAATCTAGAACTTTCCATCTCACATGTTTTGAAATCTCATTTTTGGCTCACTTAATGTAATGTAAGTTTAGAAGTATAATGTAAAATTTAACTTTGCACATATGCGGGACTGAGTTAAGGAACTGTTATAGATCGATGTTGAAGAGGCTATGGCATACATCCAACAAATATCTCAATTTTTCATGTGAGTATTGAGAACGTTGATGTTCAATACCATTTTATTAGGCAGTCGAGCATGAGAGGGTGATGGTTGAGAAAGTTGACTCTTCTCAAAATGTTACAAATGCGCTGCGAAGTGTAGTGAGCGTAGAGAATTTTAGAAGGTGACATTAGTCTAGAGGAATATTTTTTCCTAGCAAAATTAGTCAATAGTGATTGTAGTGCCTTTTGTCTTACAAGGTGTTTGAAATGTGGAAGTTTTTTAGGAAAGGTGTCTTGAACTTGCATCCTAATGCTAATAATACAAAAAACAAAATTGAGTTAGAGAACATAGAATCTCAATTTCGGTCGATAGATTTAATATTTTGACTTAAAAATAATTCTAGATGGGTTTTCCTTAGCTCTCTTATGAACGAGACACATATCCCTCAAAGCTCTATCATTTAAAAAAGTATAGCTCAATCAAATTTTTGTATAAGAAGTTACGACCTCTAGAATACGGGCTTCCCAAAATAGAAATGTAAATTCATCTAATATGCACAATAGCCTTGTAAGAGTGAGTTACGCTTGACCAACTTATGATTGCTTCTAGCGCATAATCAATTATTTTTGAACGGAGACAGTGAAGCACCCATGTGGGGGAGTAGATCATGATGAGCTTATTATAGGGGGAAGGAATATGATATTTATAGCCTCTTAAATCATATTGGAATTTTGGCTTTGGATTTTGGGCATCACACTTTGGGTGGTTTATCTCATGGTTTCCCATCTATAATTTTATGGTTTTATACACAGACTCTCCTATTTATTGGGTGCTTGAAATGGAGGGTTTCATAGTGATTTTTGTAGGTAGCTACTATAATTTCTTAATACCTCTTTTTGATCATGCTCTTGTAACGAAAATCTCCCTATAATAATCTTGTCACCTTTTTGATGATACTATAATTAATTCACCCTTTGAAGTTTTATGAAGTTAAAGAATGACCTAAAAATTATAAACAGGTTTTAAAAGGGATATGACATATTCAAGTAGATCTATCTATGTAAAAAAGAATTTGACGGCCTTAAAAGTAACATGGCCAATACCCCTATTTTAGTCCATCATGGTATTCAAATTTATTGTTTTAAAGCACCACGCATCTGACCACATCATGCCGATCATAATTCTTTAGAAAAATGATGGGGGAATAGATTCAAGAGAACTTCTTCAAAAAGCCATTATAAATAGTACATTTGGTTGAAAACACACCTTTTTTCCCGTAAAGGTGACTAATCAGTCTCAATTTTAAATATTAAAATTATATTTAATTGTGTATGCTCTTGATGGAATAGTGAAAATTATTCTTACTAAATAGGAGATTAGGTTCAATGAAAGGAGTGAATTGATTGTCAAAGTACAAGATTATAACATTGATATTAAACCTACAAACTTGGTAGGAGGGAAAGGATTGTGCAAACTCATAGTAAAAAATAAGAGAGAAGACGATTTAAGTGAAACTAAAAATTTCGCACTTGTAGTCTCTGTTGGACTTAAGAAAACGATTCTTAAATATTGCTTACTTCTGCTAGAGTACTTAATGAATAGTTATTTTTTAGTAAGGTTTTAGAATAAATAGATAATTGTAAGTTAGCGGGTTAGTTGCGAAGTTACGATCTGGTAGGTGCTTATATGAGAAATATAAGCCTTTAAAAAGCCTAATGTGGAACAACACATTACTAGTTATCCTTAAAAATTCAAAATAAATTAATATCTTTTATTTCTAAAAACAATTTGTGATCTGGTATTATTTGTGTTGTCTCCAACATTATTAACTTGGTATTAGAGCATGCAATGGTTTTGATCCTATGAGTGAGTTGTAGCTAAATTATGGTATATAAATATTTGCAATGGAAATGGAAGTTTATAGAGGTAATGTTGAAGTGAATTAGGTTCTTGTGTAAAATTTGTGAATAGGCGTGGTACATGATCAAAGAAGAAAATTTTGAATTTATTTCCCTAGGCGTGTGGAGAAGAAGAAATAGCATGGATATTACAATAAATAGATATAGAGAAGGAGGAATGTGCGGCATGTGGTTAGTTTAGACTGGTGAAGAATTGGTGGTTGTTGGCCGCATGATAGATTTGGAAGACCACTGTTGATTTAATTATAAAATCTGCAAGAAAGATAGTGAATTAATTGATGACGGAGATATAAGAAGTCCAAGGCGATTTGAATATAAAGTATAAGGTAATCCACTTTCCCAGAGAAGTAATGACAGGAGACACTATAAATAATGTGTTGGTCCTATATGGAAGCCAAAGATCGATATTTTAGACCTGAAATTATTGATGTATAACAAGGAAATTTAGGCATGGAATAAGTCAATGCACTAGTCTTTAATCTCTCTATTTTAAACACCAGTGAAGTGCAGAAGTTTATACCAAATACATAAACTGATTAAGGTACGAGCAGAATGTCTTTTTTTATTGAAAAATGAATTGTTTGAATATTTAATTGTCATTGAGAATTAACTTACCTAGGGCATGTAGTTGGAGTTATGGCACATATTCATAAGACGACAAATGTGTATGGTTTGAACTGTGATTTTTATGCATTATAAAAGATACACCAATATAGATGTGTAACGAACACACACACACACACACACATTGAAGGAGTTTTAGAATTTATTAAAGGGGAGTATTTGAAAAGATTATTTTGGAGGTAAATTTCATAATTGAATCTTTTCTTGTGGTTAAATAAGGGTATATATTTTGTTGAATAAGGGAACCCTTTTTCCTGCTATGTACAATTGTCCAAGATGGGTCACCGTCAAAATTTAAAACCAAAAGGGAAAGAGGAGGGAGAGAGTCCCTCCAAAGGCATATAAGAAAGTAATTCTATATTGGAATGAAGAGGAGCAGATATAATCGGAATAGAAGGCAAATTAGATGTAGCATTTCCCAAGGGCAACTGGGAAGTAGTAGACAAAGAAGAAAGCGACCCCAAATACAGACCCGCAACAACCAAGATAGGAGAAGATTACTAGCTAGGAATAATTGGTTGCGTATCCTTAGAAACAACATCAGAATAATTGACATAAACATCATTGCGAAAAGTAGTGAGTTGATGACGAAGGGAATTCTGCCACCAACCCGAGGATGATTGTTTAAAAGAAGAAAGGGATGCCATCATAATTTAGTTTTGTGTCGTTACAACATTAATCAAATGTTCAAGTCATCTATGTTACACTTGACAAAGATTTCAAATTCAGATGGTTGTATTGTTTGAGATTCTAGTGAGATATCAAATGGATAGTGTAATAGGATCACATAGGAGGTCGGAGGAAATGGATATAGGAGGAAATATATTAGTGATTCATGGCAGGAGAAGCATTCTTCTCCATTTTTGCCCCTTAAGAAAAGATGGGGATTGGATTTTCATATGAGTGCACTTGATGTATCAACATTTGATTGTTGCTATTTAGTACAAAAGAGCAGCATTTGGTTGATCTTCATTTAAACCATAGAGGAAGGATTCAAAACACTCGAGGGATATGTGGAGTCTCAAAGGAGAATTGTTATGTCATATGCAACACTGTAGAGGGATTTGATAGGTCTAGAATGTCAGAGGAATGTTTCTCTCTAATTATACAAGTAGGTTTGGGAAAAGCTACGCCGTTTCATGTTGTGTAGAGGTTTGTGGGTTCTATAATTAGGAGATCCGTTCATGGAGCTAGTCTCGTGTTTCCTGTGTCAGTGAGGATTATTCGTGAAGGTGATTCATCAAAGTATCGATAAGGGTTGTGTTAAACTCTTACAATGCACAAAACTCACTGGGATAAATCTAATAGGGGATAATTTTGTATTATTATATTACAAATTATTTTTTAGTATGATTTTTCAATAATTAATTAAAAATTGGTTAGTAGGTTATTTTGGAAGTTACGTTCCCATTGGTGGTTATACGTGAAATATATGGTTTCAAAAGACTAACGTGCATGCATGTATTAACATGCTAAAGAATCCTAGATAGATTAATATCTTTTTATTTCTACAACGACAGTGTGATTTGGTGTTATATGTGTTGGCTTTGCCATTGTAGATTTCCCTACCCACAAAGAATGTCTTCAACATCTATGCTAAAGAGAGAAGAACTATAGGCTAAAATCAACAAAAAAGTGTTATCTAGTGGATTGTAGGGTACAAGCAAGCGATTGATGAAATCTCGTTGGATTGTGCGAATAGAGAACAACAATAGAATTTATTAGAATAAAATCATGATGCAAAATATGTCAAAAAACTATTAATATACCCAGTGCCATTTTCTATCCCTTGAGGTTTCTTGTAATTGACGAGGCATTCTAACAATGGAACCAAAATACAATAGTTACAATTAAACCGCAATCAAATACTATCCACACTCATATTTTGATTGATGCTAATTACTTAAGTATGAGTGTTAAAGTGGTTGAATATAAAATACTCTACATCTAAAGTGTTTTGCAATTTCATTGATGAAATGATACCGATAATTTTCAAGGTTACTTAGACAATATTAATTGATAATTATAAAAACAATTCTGCTTCAAACATATCTATGTTTTGTATTATTATATGTAGCCTTGCATATTTAAATTCATTGGCTTACACCCACAGGGTAATGATCACGAAACAAAAATCTCACAACCATTATGCTCAAGATAGTAAATGATAATAACAAAAAATAGGAAAAAAAAAGGATATTTGATGTTCTTGGGGTAGACACAATCACAATAGAAAGAGATCACAGTTTTTCAAATTAAAATTGCTTATGAGACCGGTAGTAAGCTTCATATACCATTGAAATTTGTTGGAATACGAATAGCAACTGTCATCAAAGATTAGTAATTTGAATAATCATTAGGGAAAAGGGATCACATCTTTGACTAGGAAAGAAGAGATAAAGAAAATAGCGGTAGACAAGATTAAAAATATTAAGAACATTTTAAATAAATGTTTAATGGAAGAGATTAGAATAGAGAGTTTGTAGTTAGGGACTTTGTGTTATTACGAGATAAGAGAAGAGAACTTAGAGGTAGTCATAGGATGTTTGATTATCTTTGCATGGTCCAAATCGAAATCCATAAACATTTTTCTAGAATCATCTATTAATTGACATATCTTGGTGTTACTCAAATTCCCTCCCCTTATAATAGATAATACTTGAAGGTATTCTAATAGTAAAATAGGTCGTGTCATGTAGTACACCATAGGCGATTGAGATTTATGCGCTTTTATATATTTGTGTTTGTCTTGATTCTCGAGTTTTATCTCAAGTCATTTTTTCTAAATAGCATTGTAAAGTTTTGACTCTACAACACAATGGAATTTACAATAGTTCTTTTGAATTATTTTTGGTTCTTTCTACATGTAAAAGGTCATTGTCGAGAGTATTACATCCATTTGTTATCATCATTTTCACCGTGGTAATGTTTAAACAGTTCACATTCATTAGACATTGTATGTAGCATTAAGGTATTTTATTATATCCATCATCACATATTTACATACATACGATTACAACCACAAGGTCATGGTCAAGCAACAGGAATCTCACAACCATTGTTCACAAGATAGTCAACGATAGTGAAAAATGGAAAAACAAGCTCCTTGATGTTCTTTGCATAGACACAATCACACCAAAAAGAGTTGCGATAATATTTCAAATTGAAATTGTATATATGAGATCGGTAGTAAGCTTCGTACACCATTGAAAGTTTTTGGAATGCAAATAGAAAAGGTTATCAAAGATGAGTGATTTAAAGAATAATTAGGCAAAAGGGATCTTATTCTTTAAAAAATGGAAGGGAAAAGGGAAATAATAGTAGGCAAGTTGAAAATAGTAGGGAAAATTTAAACAAATCTTTAATAGAAGAGATAAGAAAAAAGAGATTTTGTAGTTAGTGACTTTGTGTCATTATAGGATAAGAGAACATAACTGAGAGATGACCATGGGACATTTCACTATCCTTGCTTGGTCCTATTTAAGGTCGGTTGATATTTTTTGGAATCACTTACCTATTGACATCTTGACGTTGAACTAAAATTTTCTCTCCTTATATTAGATAATACTTGATGCTATTCAATCAATAAAATGGGTCGTGTCATGTACTATACCATACCTGATTAAGTTTTGTCCTCTTTCAGGTATTCTTGTTTGTCTTTCTTCTTGAATGTCATTTGAGTACCTTTGTAAAATTTTGACTCTTGAAGCCGATGGACATTGCACTACTTCTTCCCAATGATTTTTGGTTCTTTCTACATTTGCAAGGTCATTGTCAAGATTATCACATGCAATTGTTACCGTTATTTTGACATTGGTAATATTTAGAAGCGTCAAATTCATTAGATAATTTGTATCATTAAGTTATTTTAATATATGTAGCATCGCATATATACATTCATTCGATTGAATGCACATGGTAATGGTCAAGCAACAGGAATCTCACAACCATTATTCAAAAGATAGTCAATGATATTAACAAAGAGATGGCATTAGGAATAGGTAGATGCCATTGCAGGGGTGGGTGGGAGGAGTGGGAGGGAGAGAAAATACGGTCTTTGGTGATATTTGGGTTGTCACGATCACATCGAAATGAGAGCTATTGGATTTTTCCAAATTAAAATTAAATTTCTCCAAATGAATAAAGAAACACATAATTATTTTGACATACTCAAAGGAATTTGATCAGTTTTTTGAGATACACTTTTGAAGAGACAACACGCGGTGATACCAAGACGAAAGCACACGCACGGTAACCAAAGACGCACAATGAACAAACAAAACACATGACTTTAGATTTCGAGGAACCAGGAACTTGGGAAACTAAGTTCCCGAGGTTCCTGGGATCCCGAAATCACGAAATCCCTAAGCAACGAAGAAGGATGAAAACCCAGGATTTCGAGATCTTGGGGTGTGGGGAAGCTAGAGGCCACCATAACCTTGAAAACCCAGATGTCCGAAAAAATGCAAACACTAAACAAACAAACAGCGAAACCCGAGAACCTCGTACTCCGGGGTTTCGAGAAATGGAAGAACTCTTCCAAACCCGGAACTCCGAGATCCTGGAATTCCGAAGAAAACAAAGGGAAAGAATAGTCAAGGACACAGAGGAAGCCTGGGAGTCCGAAGATCCGAAGGAGAAGTTCAGGACCTCGGAGTTTCGGGACTCCAAAACACAAGACAAAAAAAGACAACAACACAAACAAAGAAAGAAAAGAAAAACGAACAAAAACAAAGCAGAGCAGAAGGGGGCCCCCAACTCGAGAAGAGAAAGGTTGAGGTGCGTTATGAAGGACATGACAGAATGCAAAATAGTAAATCTATCGAAAGGGTTATCAATAATGAGACGACAAGGGAAAAATATACACCCATACATAAAATAGGCCAAAATTGAGACATGGCTAAATAGGGTGCCGGCATGTATGAAGTACACTGAACCAACCAAGGTAATGAATCCTTCAATTAATGCGCCTTTTCTTTGTGGAATGATACACAGATATGAATATTTATATAGGAAAATCGGTTGATGGTGGTATTGGTAAGGGAGATGCTACCGAAAATAGGCATGCGTGATTGTGCTTAGAAACTCAAGGATTGTCTGATGGATTCGATGGATCAAACTTCGAATCTATTATTATCTCTCGTGGGCATGTTTAGAATAATTTTATATTATATAAGATATTGTTGGATCACTAGATAGGATAAAGAATCAAGTCGTACACCAATTAATTTTTGTTGTGGAATTCACAAGGAATAGAAACTATCCAAGTTGGAAATTAAGGCATAATTATATCCGTAGGTATCAAGAGAATATATCCCTTAAGTTTTGGTATTACTCTATACGTGGATGATGGATTTTGATGATTAAGATAGACTTGACTCACTAAATATGTTCATGCTTATTTAGAATCTTTACGTAATAGTAGATGTTCTTGCATGTTAGTGTAGTGATTGTACAAACAACTGAATAGTAGAAGAGGAGACATTTTTATTTGAGAGTCGACATGTACAGACATCGTTCATCATGTGCTTCATAAATTGGTGTAAATAATGCTCGCCTACAACCAAACAATGTCAGCCGTTTGACCAAATTTCACGACAACTGTATGCTTGTTGAAGTTACAAGAAGAGTTAGTATTTGATTATAAAATTCCTATCCTAGAATGCTTGTAATGGAATAGTTTCTTGTGTTGTTCACTAGAGAATTAATTGTGTTTTGTTTCCAAAGCACTTATAAACCCAAAATAAAGGGTAGGTGGGCAATTGTGGAAGAAAGAGATATATTTCCCTTAAAAGTGTAGTGCTCGAGTATGATAGAAGGTATTGAAGTAGCCATGAAAAATAGAAGGTCTTGAGCTTTTGAGAATGTAGAGAAATTAATAGTTTCATTTCAATTTCTTATGTCTAGTGTGAAATTGTCTTTGCATATTTTGTTATGTTACGTTTAATGGCAATGATGTCTTGTTTAGAATATATGTGCTAGTTATATCTGCATTTAAAACATAACGGGAGGTTGCATTCTTCAGTCATATTCAACTTTGAAATATACTGAGAGGCTCAATTTTCGATATATAAACAAAGCATCATGATTGGAAACCTATAATATTACTTTTATGTTCGGTTAGACGAGTTAACTATTCTAGTATTATTACGAATGCTTTCTATTTTAATGTTCTAACATATGTTTAAACATACTCTTAGCTATGATAATTCTATGTGAGAGAAAAACATCGATAAATATAAGAGTTCAAACTACAACTCAATATACGAATCTTTTTATAAGAAACACTTTTATAATTATATAAATTAACACTTTGATATATATAGATAAAATTTTATATATATGGATGAAAAGATTCCTTAAATGGATGGAATACATTACGAGGAATATCAAAATGGATGGAAGACAGTAGCCACAGAAATAGAAATAGGAGAGGAGGGGGTAAATAGAGCTCTATTCTATTGGCATTCTACATTCACAATCCTCATAGCTTCGAATCGTGGCTCTTTGGCTTCATATTTCTGGTGGCTGTAAACCTGCATGTAGTCTCCAAACAGATACTCTGGATACTCTGGATAAACCGATAATTCATCACCGGTCTGAGCAGTAAGTTGAGATGCGGGATAAACCTTGGCATTATATGAGGGATTATAAAACGATGCCACTGAGAAACGGTTGCCATTCTTAGTGGGTAGAATGCGATGCCATGCGCTGGTGTATTTGCCGTTAGTGATGGCTTCCAACTGGTCCCCAATGTCAACAACTATTGCGTATGGAATGGGTTGCACGTCAACCCAAGTGCCATCATCGAGGACCTGCAAACCGGACACTTGATCGTCTTGGTATAAGAGAATGAGGCCACCTGCATCTGTGTGTGCACGGATGCCCTTGATGAGGTCCGGTCTAGGGCAAGGAGGATAATGGCTCACTTTGGTGCCGAAGAAGGGCTTCTCTCCTCCCGCAAATGCCTCTTTCAGGTACTCTTTCTCTAGCCCCAGATTCAAACTTATTACTTCCAACAGCTTTTCTGTCAATGAAAATATCTTGTTTCGAAACTCCTGGATAGTTTCCCTGAGAAAAATGCAATATAATGTCTTAGTATTTAGTTTTTCGATATCCAGAAACCAGAAACACTTGTATATAGATCATGCTCATATTAATTTTTTCTATTCTATATTTATAGAAACGTTTGAATTGTGCACAAAATAGTTGAGTAGTTGTACTTGAAATCACTGGGTTGGGAAGGCCATGAATTGGTCTCCTGCATCTCATGTATTTGAATAACATCTTCCCAATCAACGTTCTCGATCTTATCAGCGTTATCGCTGTCAAGAGCGTTGCTCAACAACCTTACAGGCAAAGAGGCATTGAAGCTCTGCTCTCTGCTAAGCTTGTAATGCTCCGAGCAAACTTTCTTTACACGGTCCATGAGTTCATGCTCTATGCCATGGTTCAAAAGCTGCAAACGCAAAACGAAATCACTTCAACTCTGTTTTCTCTATAATTAGTAAGTTTTGCACATGAGAAAATATGATCAGTTGTGTTTTTCACCTGAAAGAAACCAGTACTCTCGCAGGCCTTGGCTATTTCAGCCATGATCACCTCTCTGTCTCCTCCGTCTATGTTTTTCATGTCAATCACTGGAACGCCCATTTTCCTTATAAATTTGCACTACAAATTCTCTTGAAAAGGAGTAGAAGAAACGGGCTGCTGGTTACTGGTTACTACTTTTATGCAATGCTGTGGTGCGCGCAGCTCTTTATATAGATGCACATCAGGAAGGAATGTGACTGAGCTAAGCAATTAACATGAACACGATAGACGACTTACGTGGTCTGCGATGCCGCAGATTCAATGAATATGATAGACGACTTATCGTTATCGGCCTGGTCTGCGGATAAGTCTTGCATATAAACGTGAAATGAATTAAAACGTGTATCTTAACAACTGCGAGCGAAACAGAGATTAGGAGAGTATTTAGCTTTTCCAAAGAAACTGTTTATTCTCGGATTTTTGAAGATCTGCTTGTATTTTTTAATTATAAAGTCAATTTAACTCGTTTTGAAGATGACAATAGGTTTTTGAATAATTGATTACTACAGCGGGTGATAGGACTGATTAACCAATCGGATCAACAGAAACTGGGTAAGCAACGAAGTCGCTGCTGGCCCTGGAACCGGAACTTGTGTGGGCTCAGGAGATGCTGGCTAGTGAGATGGCTATGGTACTGGCCGTGCCTTTGCCTTCGTTCCTAGGTCTCAATCACGAACATCTGGATCTGGCTCACGAAGTGGTAAGTGAATTTAAATTATTTAGAAAAATGACCAAGCAGTCTACGTTTTGAATATTTAACTTTTTATTGACAATGTCGTTTTTCTTTAAAGCCGATTTAAGTTGTTTAGAAGATAACACAGGAGCCTTATGTTCTGGACAGCCGATTAATTTAGCAAAACAATAATAATTCTTCTTTTATCTAAGATTAGATTTCTTTTCTTTTATATATATTTGAAAGGGAAGGCCTTAAATCTCTATGCTATCTTCAGGGGGTGGAAGTTAATCTAAATCATTTAAAAGATGACAAACAATTCCCATAATCTGAACAGACAACCCCAATAGTCACCACTCTTTAATACCATCACACCATCATCAAGGTTTTTTGCGACTGAGCCACCCACCATTATGACAAGATGCTCCACTCTCACAAAAATATCTCCCAAACGATTCATAAGAAAAATGCCAATTTATCTTATGACAAACAATGGCTATAACTCCCAGCATTGACATTCACATTTATGTAACCTACCCTATTCAATATGGTTTTAATGCCAAAGGGTTGTAGCTCAATTGGTGAGGACGATGGTGTGTGATATAGAATCCATGCACCAAGGTTGAAATCCCCGGAGCCGCCTTCGCAACAGGTTCAATCCCTTATGGACTGGATCCCACTGTACGTGGCTGCTTAGCCGAAGGCGACTTGTGGTTTAGATGTATGCTTACTCAAATCGTTGTAATATGCTATACAAAGGAAAACATGCCAACGTTGATGTATTCCTGACTTGTTTTTATAAAAATAAGTATGCTCTTAACAATATCTAAAGTATCCTAGAGAATAATAATAACCAAATAATTTACCAATAAAAAAAATAATAATAACTAAATAATTCCTACCAAGATCCCATGGGTGTCCATTTTCCAATGTATGTCATTACAAAAATGTTAGAGAGGTAAATATTAAATATATGAAAATCAATATCCTCAAAATCATTATCTAACCCAGGACATTGATTCAAAGACTACTTATGATCGATAGGAAAACGAATAATCACCAAATTGCACTCGTGCATATATAACCACTACAAAATAGCCTCCACATGCATACCATAACTAAGAAAAATAAAATTTGAACTCAATCTATATTGATTTCCATGTCAAAGATATATTTGTCATCCCCTAAATGTTTCATATCAAAATCACACTGCAACAATCTTGAGCATTTTAATCTTCTTGCGAATGTGCTATCGTTTATAACACTCTCTTGAAGGTCGTTGCAACGCTCTACAACCTACTTGGTCGCCTTGGCTTCTCCAAAGAGTTGAGGTGAATTTGGTCTTGTTATTTTTACAGATTAGTTCTCATTCTTCTCATGTAATTTTATCCATCAGCATTAAATCCTATGTTGTACTCGACACCTTGGGATTTCACTAACTTTTCGACCACACATATACACACTAGTTTGTGACTCCCCGTGGACATGGGATTGGAATTCAGGGATTTTATGAATTATTCGACCTCCTAGAAACACAGAGGATAAAACGACACATCTTTTTAAATCTTCATCTCTTCCTTTGGAGGTTGAGAAACTAAAGTAGGGGCTCAACCATTCATTGTGATCTCTTAAGGGGCCCCAACATTTCATCTCTTCCTGATTGTAGGTTTTATTCGGGGTTATTCAGCCTCACGAAGGTATTATCTCTTCTCTACCTTCTCATTTCTATTTCATTATTTTAATCATTTGAGTTAGTTAATTTTAATTTTTGTATGATTTGGTCTCCCTTGCTTTGCTACTTTAGTTGCTCTTATCTCCTATTTTGTACGTGGGATAAAAACTAGGCAAGCCCTTTAAAGTTTTTGATACATCACAATAACATCTTGGGCAAGGAGATCCATCGTCTGGTACCAAGTTCTTTATTTAAACTGATATTTCCATTTTTCATTTAGGTTTTTATTTAAGAAATTTTTCTTTGGTAATCTAGAACTTTCCATCTCACATGTTTTGAAATCTCATTTTTGGCTCACTTAATGTAATGTAAGTTTAGAAGTATAATGTAAAATTTAACTTTGCACATATGCGGGACTGAGTTAAGGAACTGTTATAGATCGATGTTGAAGAGGCTATGGCATACATCCAACAAATATCTCAATTTTTCATGTGAGTATTGAGAACGTTGATGTTCAATACCATTTTATTAGGCAGTCGAGCATGAGAGGGTGATGGTTGAGAAAGTTGACTCTTCTCAAAATGTTACAAATGCGCTGCGAAGTGTAGTGAGCGTAGAGAATTTTAGAAGGTGACATTAGTCTAGAGGAATATTTTTTCCTAGCAAAATTAGTCAATAGTGATTGTAGTGCCTTTTGTCTTACAAGGTGTTTGAAATGTGGAAGTTTTTTAGGAAAGGTGTCTTGAACTTGCATCCTAATGCTAATAATACAAAAAACAAAATTGAGTTAGAGAACATAGAATCTCAATTTCGGTCGATAGATTTAATATTTTGACTTAAAAATAATTCTAGATGGGTTTTCCTTAGCTCTCTTATGAACGAGACACATATCCCTCAAAGCTCTATCATTTAAAAAAGTATAGCTCAATCAAATTTTTGTATAAGAAGTTACGACCTCTAGAATACGGGCTTCCCAAAATAGAAATGTAAATTCATCTAATATGCACAATAGCCTTGTAAGAGTGAGTTACGCTTGACCAACTTATGATTGCTTCTAGCGCATAATCAATTATTTTTGAACGGAGACAGTGAAGCACCCATGTGGGGGAGTAGATCATGATGAGCTTATTATAGGGGGAAGGAATATGATATTTATAGCCTCTTAAATCATATTGGAATTTTGGCTTTGGATTTTGGGCATCACACTTTGGGTGGTTTATCTCATGGTTTCCCATCTATAATTTTATGGTTTTATACACAGACTCTCCTATTTATTGGGTGCTTGAAATGGAGGGTTTCATAGTGATTTTTGTAGGTAGCTACTATAATTTCTTAATACCTCTTTTTGATCATGCTCTTGTAACGAAAATCTCCCTATAATAATCTTGTCACCTTTTTGATGATACTATAATTAATTCACCCTTTGAAGTTTTATGAAGTTAAAGAATGACCTAAAAATTATAAACAGGTTTTAAAAGGGATATGACATATTCAAGTAGATCTATCTATGTAAAAAAGAATTTGACGGCCTTAAAAGTAACATGGCCAATACCCCTATTTTAGTCCATCATGGTATTCAAATTTATTGTTTTAAAGCACCACGCATCTGACCACATCATGCCGATCATAATTCTTTAGAAAAATGATGGGGGAATAGATTCAAGAGAACTTCTTCAAAAAGCCATTATAAATAGTACATTTGGTTGAAAACACACCTTTTTTCCCGTAAAGGTGACTAATCAGTCTCAATTTTAAATATTAAAATTATATTTAATTGTGTATGCTCTTGATGGAATAGTGAAAATTATTCTTACTAAATAGGAGATTAGGTTCAATGAAAGGAGTGAATTGATTGTCAAAGTACAAGATTATAACATTGATATTAAACCTACAAACTTGGTAGGAGGGAAAGGATTGTGCAAACTCATAGTAAAAAATAAGAGAGAAGACGATTTAAGTGAAACTAAAAATTTCGCACTTGTAGTCTCTGTTGGACTTAAGAAAACGATTCTTAAATATTGCTTACTTCTGCTAGAGTACTTAATGAATAGTTATTTTTTAGTAAGGTTTTAGAATAAATAGATAATTGTAAGTTAGCGGGTTAGTTGCGAAGTTACGATCTGGTAGGTGCTTATATGAGAAATATAAGCCTTTAAAAAGCCTAATGTGGAACAACACATTACTAGTTATCCTTAAAAATTCAAAATAAATTAATATCTTTTATTTCTAAAAACAATTTGTGATCTGGTATTATTTGTGTTGTCTCCAACATTATTAACTTGGTATTAGAGCATGCAATGGTTTTGATCCTATGAGTGAGTTGTAGCTAAATTATGGTATATAAATATTTGCAATGGAAATGGAAGTTTATAGAGGTAATGTTGAAGTGAATTAGGTTCTTGTGTAAAATTTGTGAATAGGCGTGGTACATGATCAAAGAAGAAAATTTTGAATTTATTTCCCTAGGCGTGTGGAGAAGAAGAAATAGCATGGATATTACAATAAATAGATATAGAGAAGGAGGAATGTGCGGCATGTGGTTAGTTTAGACTGGTGAAGAATTGGTGGTTGTTGGCCGCATGATAGATTTGGAAGACCACTGTTGATTTAATTATAAAATCTGCAAGAAAGATAGTGAATTAATTGATGACGGAGATATAAGAAGTCCAAGGCGATTTGAATATAAAGTATAAGGTAATCCACTTTCCCAGAGAAGTAATGACAGGAGACACTATAAATAATGTGTTGGTCCTATATGGAAGCCAAAGATCGATATTTTAGACCTGAAATTATTGATGTATAACAAGGAAATTTAGGCATGGAATAAGTCAATGCACTAGTCTTTAATCTCTCTATTTTAAACACCAGTGAAGTGCAGAAGTTTATACCAAATACATAAACTGATTAAGGTACGAGCAGAATGTCTTTTTTTATTGAAAAATGAATTGTTTGAATATTTAATTGTCATTGAGAATTAACTTACCTAGGGCATGTAGTTGGAGTTATGGCACATATTCATAAGACGACAAATGTGTATGGTTTGAACTGTGATTTTTATGCATTATAAAAGATACACCAATATAGATGTGTAACGAACACACACACACACACACATTGAAGGAGTTTTAGAATTTATTAAAGGGGAGTATTTGAAAAGATTATTTTGGAGGTAAATTTCATAATTGAATCTTTTCTTGTGGTTAAATAAGGGTATATATTTTGTTGAATAAGGGAACCCTTTTTCCTGCTATGTACAATTGTCCAAGATGGGTCACCGTCAAAATTTAAAACCAAAAGGGAAAGAGGAGGGAGAGAGTCCCTCCAAAGGCATATAAGAAAGTAATTCTATATTGGAATGAAGAGGAGCAGATATAATCGGAATAGAAGGCAAATTAGATGTAGCATTTCCCAAGGGCAACTGGGAAGTAGTAGACAAAGAAGAAAGCGACCCCAAATACAGACCCGCAACAACCAAGATAGGAGAAGATTACTAGCTAGGAATAATTGGTTGCGTATCCTTAGAAACAACATCAGAATAATTGACATAAACATCATTGCGAAAAGTAGTGAGTTGATGACGAAGGGAATTCTGCCACCAACCCGAGGATGATTGTTTAAAAGAAGAAAGGGATGCCATCATAATTTAGTTTTGTGTCGTTACAACATTAATCAAATGTTCAAGTCATCTATGTTACACTTGACAAAGATTTCAAATTCAGATGGTTGTATTGTTTGAGATTCTAGTGAGATATCAAATGGATAGTGTAATAGGATCACATAGGAGGTCGGAGGAAATGGATATAGGAGGAAATATATTAGTGATTCATGGCAGGAGAAGCATTCTTCTCCATTTTTGCCCCTTAAGAAAAGATGGGGATTGGATTTTCATATGAGTGCACTTGATGTATCAACATTTGATTGTTGCTATTTAGTACAAAAGAGCAGCAT
Source organism: Cryptomeria japonica (assembly GCF_030272615.1). Classification (NCBI taxonomy): domain Eukaryota; kingdom Viridiplantae; phylum Streptophyta; class Pinopsida; order Cupressales; family Cupressaceae; genus Cryptomeria; species Cryptomeria japonica. Next base: position 26,021 of record NW_026729110.1, read on the forward strand.
TTGGTTGATCTTCATTTAAACCATAGAGGAAGGATTCAAAACACTCGAGGGATATGTGGAGTCTCAAAGGAGAATTGTTATGTCATATGCAACACTGTAGAGGGATTTGATAGGTCTAGAATGTCAGAGGAATGTTTCTCTCTAATTATACAAGTAGGTTTGGGAAAAGCTACGCCGTTTCATGTTGTGTAGAGGTTTGTGGGTTCTATAATTAGGAGATCCGTTCATGGAGCTAGTCTCGTGTTTCCTGTGTCAGTGAGGATTATTCGTGAAGGTGATTCATCAAAGTATCGATAAGGGTTGTGTTAAACTCTTACAATGCACAAAACTCACTGGGATAAATCTAATAGGGGATAATTTTGTATTATTATATTACAAATTATTTTTTAGTATGATTTTTCAATAATTAATTAAAAATTGGTTAGTAGGTTATTTTGGAAGTTACGTTCCCATTGGTGGTTATACGTGAAATATATGGTTTCAAAAGACTAACGTGCATGCATGTATTAACATGCTAAAGAATCCTAGATAGATTAATATCTTTTTATTTCTACAACGACAGTGTGATTTGGTGTTATATGTGTTGGCTTTGCCATTGTAGATTTCCCTACCCACAAAGAATGTCTTCAACATCTATGCTAAAGAGAGAAGAACTATAGGCTAAAATCAACAAAAAAGTGTTATCTAGTGGATTGTAGGGTACAAGCAAGCGATTGATGAAATCTCGTTGGATTGTGCGAATAGAGAACAACAATAGAATTTATTAGAATAAAATCATGATGCAAAATATGTCAAAAAAATATTAATATACCCAGTGCCATTTTCTATCCCTTGAGGTTTCTTGTAATTGACGAGGCATTCTAACAATGGAACCAAAATACAATAGTTACAATTAAACCGCAATCAAATACTATCCACACTCATATTTTGATTGATGCTAATTACTTAAGTATGAGTGTTAAAGTGGTTGAATATAAAATACTCTACATCTAAAGTGTTTTGCAATTTCATTGATGAAATGATACCGATAATTTTCAAGGTTACTTAGACAATATTAATTGATAATTATAAAAACAATTCTGCTTCAAACATATCTATGTTTTGTATTATTATATGTAGCCTTGCATATTTAAATTCATTGGCTTACACCCACAGGGTAATGATCACGAAACAAAAATCTCACAACCATTATGCTCAAGATAGTAAATGATAATAACAAAAAATAGGAAAAAAAAAGGATATTTGATGTTCTTGGGGTAGACACAATCACAATAGAAAGAGATCACAGTTTTTCAAATTAAAATTGCTTATGAGACCGGTAGTAAGCTTCATATACCATTGAAATTTGTTGGAATACGAATAGCAACTGTCATCAAAGATTAGTAATTTGAATAATCATTAGGGAAAAGGGATCACATCTTTGACTAGGAAAGAAGAGATAAAGAAAATAGCGGTAGACAAGATTAAAAATATTAAGAACATTTTAAATAAATGTTTAATGGAAGAGATTAGAATAGAGAGTTTGTAGTTAGGGACTTTGTGTTATTACGAGATAAGAGAAGAGAACTTAGAGGTAGTCATAGGATGTTTGATTATCTTTGCATGGTCCAAATCGAAATCCATAAACATTTTTCTAGAATCATCTATTAATTGACATATCTTGGTGTTACTCAAATTCCCTCCCCTTATAATAGATAATACTTGAAGGTATTCTAATAGTAAAATAGGTCGTGTCATGTAGTACACCATAGGCGATTGAGATTTATGCGCTTTTATATATTTGTGTTTGTCTTGATTCTCGAGTTTTATCTCAAGTCATTTTTTCTAAATAGCATTGTAAAGTTTTGACTCTACAACACAATGGAATTTACAATAGTTCTTTTGAATTATTTTTGGTTCTTTCTACATGTAAAAGGTCATTGTCGAGAGTATTACATCCATTTGTTATCATCATTTTCACCGTGGTAATGTTTAAACAGTTCACATTCATTAGACATTGTATGTAGCATTAAGGTATTTTATTATATCCATCATCACATATTTACATACATACGATTACAACCACAAGGTCATGGTCAAGCAACAGGAATCTCACAACCATTGTTCACAAGATAGTCAACGATAGTGAAAAATGGAAAAACAAGCTCCTTGATGTTCTTTGCATAGACACAATCACACCAAAAAGAGTTGCGATAATATTTCAAATTGAAATTGTATATATGAGATCGGTAGTAAGCTTCGTACACCATTGAAAGTTTTTGGAATGCAAATAGAAAAGGTTATCAAAGATGAGTGATTTAAAGAATAATTAGGCAAAAGGGATCTTATTCTTTAAAAAATGGAAGGGAAAAGGGAAATAATAGTAGGCAAGTTGAAAATAGTAGGGAAAATTTAAACAAATCTTTAATAGAAGAGATAAGAAAAAAGAGATTTTGTAGTTAGTGACTTTGTGTCATTATAGGATAAGAGAACATAACTGAGAGATGACCATGGGACATTTCACTATCCTTGCTTGGTCCTATTTAAGGTCGGTTGATATTTTTTGGAATCACTTACCTATTGACATCTTGACGTTGAACTAAAATTTTCTCTCCTTATATTAGATAATACTTGATGCTATTCAATCAATAAAATGGGTCGTGTCATGTACTATACCATACCTGATTAAGTTTTGTCCTCTTTCAGGTATTCTTGTTTGTCTTTCTTCTTGAATGTCATTTGAGTACCTTTGTAAAATTTTGACTCTTGAAGCCGATGGACATTGCACTACTTCTTCCCAATGATTTTTGGTTCTTTCTACATTTGCAAGGTCATTGTCAAGATTATCACATGCAATTGTTACCGTTATTTTGACATTGGTAATATTTAGAAGCGTCAAATTCATTAGATAATTTGTATCATTAAGTTATTTTAATATATGTAGCATCGCATATATACATTCATTCGATTGAATGCACATGGTAATGGTCAAGCAACAGGAATCTCACAACCATTATTCAAAAGATAGTCAATGATATTAACAAAGAGATGGCATTAGGAATAGGTAGATGCCATTGCAGGGGTGGGTGGGAGGAGTGGGAGGGAGAGAAAATACGGTCTTTGGTGATATTTGGGTTGTCACGATCACATCGAAATGAGAGCTATTGGATTTTTCCAAATTAAAATTAAATTTCTCCAAATGAATAAAGAAACACATAATTATTTTGACATACTCAAAGGAATTTGATCAGTTTTTTGAGATACACTTTTGAAGAGACAACACGCGGTGATACCAAGACGAAAGCACACGCACGGTAACCAAAGACGCACAATGAACAAACAAAACACATGACTTTAGATTTCGAGGAACCAGGAACTTGGGAAACTAAGTTCCCGAGGTTCCTGGGATCCCGAAATCACGAAATCCCTAAGCAACGAAGAAGGATGAAAACCAAGGATTTCGAGATCTTGGGGTGTGGGGAAGCTAGAGGCCACCATAACCTTGAAAACCCAGATGTCCGAAAAAATGCAAACACTAAACAAACAAACAGCGAAACCCGAGAACCTCGTACTCCGGGGTTTCGAGAAATGGAAGAACTCTTCCAAACCCGGAACTCCGAGATCCTGGAATTCCGAAGAAAACAAAGGGAAAGAATAGTCAAGGACACAGAGGAAGCCTGGGAGTCCGAAGATCCGAAGGAGAAGTTCAGGACCTCGGAGTTTCGGGACTCCAAAACACAAGACAAAAAAAGACAACAACACAAACAAAGAAAGAAAAGAAAAACGAACAAAAACAAAGCAGAGCAGAAGGGGGCCCCCAACTCGAGAAGAGAAAGGTTGAGGTGCGTTATGAAGGACATGACAGAATGCAAAATAGTAAATCTATCGAAAGGGTTATCAATAATGAGACGACAAGGGAAAAATATACACCCATACATAAAATAGGCCAAAATTGAGACATGGCTAAATAGGGTGCCGGCATGTATGAAGTACACTGAACCAACCAAGGTAATGAATCCTTCAATTAATGCGCCTTTTCTTTGTGGAATGATACACAGATATGAATATTTATATAGGAAAATCGGTTGATGGTGGTATTGGTAAGGGAGATGCTACCGAAAATAGGCATGCGTGATTGTGCTTAGAAACTCAAGGATTGTCTGATGGATTCGATGGATCAAACTTCGAATCTATTATTATCTCTCGTGGGCATGTTTAGAATAATTTTATATTATATAAGATATTGTTGGATCACTAGATAGGATAAAGAATCAAGTCGTACACCAATTAATTTTTGTTGTGGAATTCACAAGGAATAGAAACTATCCAAGTTGGAAATTAAGGCATAATTATATCCGTAGGTATCAAGAGAATATATCCCTTAAGTTTTGGTATTACTCTATACGTGGATGATGGATTTTGATGATTAAGATAGACTTGACTCACTAAATATGTTCATGCTTATTTAGAATCTTTACGTAATAGTAGATGTTCTTGCATGTTAGTGTAGTGATTGTACAAACAACTGAATAGTAGAAGAGGAGACATTTTTATTTGAGAGTCGACATGTACAGACATCGTTCATCATGTGCTTCATAAATTGGTGTAAATAATGCTCGCCTACAACCAAACAATGTCAGCCGTTTGACCAAATTTCACGACAACTGTATGCTTGTTGAAGTTACAAGAAGAGTTAGTATTTGATTATAAAATTCCTATCCTAGAATGCTTGTAATGGAATAGTTTCTTGTGTTGTTCACTAGAGAATTAATTGTGTTTTGTTTCCAAAGCACTTATAAACCCAAAATAAAGGGTAGGTGGGCAATTGTGGAAGAAAGAGATATATTTCCCTTAAAAGTGTAGTGCTCGAGTATGATAGAAGGTATTGAAGTAGCCATGAAAAATAGAAGGTCTTGAGCTTTTGAGAATGTAGAGAAATTAATAGTTTCATTTCAATTTCTTATGTCTAGTGTGAAATTGTCTTTGCATATTTTGTTATGTTACGTTTAATGGCAATGATGTCTTGTTTAGAATATATGTGCTAGTTATATCTGCATTTAAAACATAACGGGAGGTTGCATTCTTCAGTCATATTCAACTTTGAAATATACTGAGAGGCTCAATTTTCGATATATAAACAAAGCATCATGATTGGAAACCTATAATATTACTTTTATGTTCGGTTAGACGAGTTAACTATTCTAGTATTATTACGAATGCTTTCTATTTTAATGTTCTAACATATGTTTAAACATACTCTTAGCTATGATAATTCTATGTGAGAGAAAAACATCGATAAATATAAGAGTTCAAACTACAACTCAATATACGAATCTTTTTATAAGAAACACTTTTATAATTATATAAATTAACACTTTGATATATATAGATAAAATTTTATATATATGGATGAAAAGATTCCTTAAATGGATGGAATACATTACGAGGAATATCAAAATGGATGGAAGACAGTAGCCACAGAAATAGAAATAGGAGAGGAGGGGGTAAATAGAGCTCTATTCTATTGGCATTCTACATTCACAATCCTCATAGCTTCGAATCGTGGCTCTTTGGCTTCATATTTCTGGTGGCTGTAAACCTGCATGTAGTCTCCAAACAGATACTCTGGATACTCTGGATAAACCGATAATTCATCACCGGTCTGAGCAGTAAGTTGAGATGCGGGATAAACCTTGGCATTATATGAGGGATTATAAAACGATGCCACTGAGAAACGGTTGCCATTCTTAGTGGGTAGAATGCGATGCCATGCGCTGGTGTATTTGCCGTTAGTGATGGCTTCCAACTGGTCCCCAATGTCAACAACTATTGCGTATGGAATGGGTTGCACGTCAACCCAAGTGCCATCATCGAGGACCTGCAAACCGGACACTTGATCGTCTTGGTATAAGAGAATGAGGCCACCTGCATCTGTGTGTGCACGGATGCCCTTGATGAGGTCCGGTCTAGGGCAAGGAGGATAATGGCTCACTTTGGTGCCGAAGAAGGGCTTCTCTCCTCCCGCAAATGCCTCTTTCAGGTACTCTTTCTCTAGCCCCAGATTCAAACTTATTACTTCCAACAGCTTTTCTGTCAATGAAAATATCTTGTTTCGAAACTCCTGGATAGTTTCCCTGAGAAAAATGCAATATAATGTCTTAGTATTTAGTTTTTCGATATCCAGAAACCAGAAACACTTGTATATAGATCATGCTCATATTAATTTTTTCTATTCTATATTTATAGAAACGTTTGAATTGTGCACAAAATAGTTGAGTAGTTGTACTTGAAATCACTGGGTTGGGAAGGCCATGAATTGGTCTCCTGCATCTCATGTATTTGAATAACATCTTCCCAATCAACGTTCTCGATCTTATCAGCGTTATCGCTGTCAAGAGCGTTGCTCAACAACCTTACAGGCAAAGAGGCATTGAAGCTCTGCTCTCTGTTAAGCTTGTAATGCTCCGAGCAAACTTTCTTTACACGGTCCATGAGTTCATGCTCTATGCCATGGTTCAAAAGCTGCAAACGCAAAACGAAATCACTTCAACTCTGTTTTCTCTATAATTAGTAAGTTTTGCACATGAGAAAATATGATCAGTTGTGTTTTTCACCTGAAAGAAACCAGTACTCTCGCAGGCCTTGGCTATTTCAGCCATGATCACCTCTCTGTCTCCTCCGTCTATGTTTTTCATGTCAATCACTGGAACGCCCATTTTCCTTATAAATTTGCACTACAAATTCTCTTGAAAAGGAGTAGAAGAAACGGGCTGCTGGTTACTGGTTACTACTTTTATGCAATGCTGTGGTGCGCGCAGCTCTTTATATAGATGCACATCAGGAAGGAATGTGACTGAGCTAAGCAATTAACATGAACACGATAGACGACTTACGTGGTCTGCGATGCCGCAGATTCAATGAATATGATAGACGACTTATCGTTATCGGCCTGGTCTGCGGATAAGTCTTGCATATAAACGTGAAATGAATTAAAACGTGTATCTTAACAACTGCGAGCGAAACAGAGATTAGGAGAGTATTTAGCTTTTCCAAAGAAACTGTTTATTCTCGGATTTTTGAAGATCTGCTTGTATTTTTTAATTATAAAGTCAATTTAACTCGTTTTGAAGATGACAATAGGTTTTTGAATAATTGATTACTACAGCGGGTGATAGGACTGATTAACCAATCGGATCAACAGAAACTGGGTAAGCAACGAAGTCGCTGCTGGCCCTGGAACCGGAACTTGTGTGGGCTCAGGAGATGCTGGCTAGTGAGATGGCTATGGTACTGGCCGTGCCTTTGCCTTCGTTCCTAGGTCTCAATCACGAACATCTGGATCTGGCTCACGAAGTGGTAAGTGAATTTAAATTATTTAGAAAAATGACCAAGCAGTCTACGTTTTGAATATTTAACTTTTTATTGACAATGTCGTTTTTCTTTAAAGCCGATTTAAGTTGTTTAGAAGATAACACAGGAGCCTTATGTTCTGGACAGCCGATTAATTTAGCAAAACAATAATAATTCTTCTTTTATCTAAGATTAGATTTCTTTTCTTTTATATATATTTGAAAGGGAAGGCCTTAAATCTCTATGCTATCTTCAGGGGGTGGAAGTTAATCTAAATCATTTAAAAGATGACAAACAATTCCCATAATCTGAACAGACAACCCCAATAGTCACCACTCTTTAATACCATCACACCATCATCAAGGTTTTTTGCGACTGAGCCACCCACCATTATGACAAGATGCTCCACTCTCACAAAAATATCTCCCAAACGATTCATAAGAAAAATGCCAATTTATCTTATGACAAACAATGGCTATAACTCCCAGCATTGACATTCACATTTATGTAACCTACCCTATTCAATATGGTTTTAATGCCAAAGGGTTGTAGCTCAATTGGTGAGGACGATGGTGTGTGATATAGAATCCATGCACCAAGGTTGAAATCCCCGGAGCCGCCTTCGCAACAGGTTCAATCCCTTATGGACTGGATCCCACTGTACGTGGCTGCTTAGCCGAAGGCGACTTGTGGTTTAGATGTATGCTTACTCAAATCGTTGTAATATGCTATACAAAGGAAAACATGCCAACGTTGATGTATTCCTGACTTGTTTTTATAAAAATAAGTATGCTCTTAACAATATCTAAAGTATCCTAGAGAATAATAATAACCAAATAATTTACCAATAAAAAAAATAATAATAACTAAATAATTCCTACCAAGATCCCATGGGTGTCCATTTTCCAATGTATGTCATTACAAAAATGTTAGAGAGGTAAATATTAAATATATGAAAATCAATATCCTCAAAATCATTATCTAACCCAGGACATTGATTCAAAGACTACTTATGATCGATAGGAAAACGAATAATCACCAAATTGCACTCGTGCATATATAACCACTACAAAATAGCCTCCACATGCATACCATAACTAAGAAAAATAAAATTTGAACTCAATCTATATTGATTTCCATGTCAAAGATATATTTGTCATCCCCTAAATGTTTCATATCAAAATCACACTGCAACAATCTTGAGCATTTTAATCTTCTTGCGAATGTGCTATCGTTTATAACACTCTCTTGAAGGTCGTTGCAACGCTCTACAACCTACTTGGTCGCCTTGGCTTCTCCAAAGAGTTGAGGTGAATTTGGTCTTGTTATTTTTACAGATTAGTTCTCATTCTTCTCATGTAATTTTATCCATCAGCATTAAATCCTATGTTGTACTCGACACCTTGGGATTTCACTAACTTTTCGACCACACATATACACACTAGTTTGTGACTCCCCGTGGACATGGGATTGGAATTCAGGGATTTTATGAATTATTCGACCTCCTAGAAACACAGAGGATAAAACGACACATCTTTTTAAATCTTCATCTCTTCCTTTGGAGGTTGAGAAACTAAAGTAGGGGCTCAACCATTCATTGTGATCTCTTAAGGGGCCCCAACATTTCATCTCTTCCTGATTGTAGGTTTTATTCGGGGTTATTCAGCCTCACGAAGGTATTATCTCTTCTCTACCTTCTCATTTCTATTTCATTATTTTAATCATTTGAGTTAGTTAATTTTAATTTTTGTATGATTTGGTCTCCCTTGCTTTGCTACTTTAGTTGCTCTTATCTCCTATTTTGTACGTGGGATAAAAACTAGGCAAGCCCTTTAAAGTTTTTGATACATCACAATAACATCTTGGGCAAGGAGATCCATCGTCTGGTACCAAGTTCTTTATTTAAACTGATATTTCCATTTTTCATTTAGGTTTTTATTTAAGAAATTTTTCTTTGGTAATCTAGAACTTTCCATCTCACATGTTTTGAAATCTCATTTTTGGCTCACTTAATGTAATGTAAGTTTAGAAGTATAATGTAAAATTTAACTTTGCACATATGCGGGACTGAGTTAAGGAACTGTTATAGATCGATGTTGAAGAGGCTATGGCATACATCCAACAAATATCTCAATTTTTCATGTGAGTATTGAGAACGTTGATGTTCAATACCATTTTATTAGGCAGTCGAGCATGAGAGGGTGATGGTTGAGAAAGTTGACTCTTCTCAAAATGTTACAAATGCGCTGCGAAGTGTAGTGAGCGTAGAGAATTTTAGAAGGTGACATTAGTCTAGAGGAATATTTTTTCCTAGCAAAATTAGTCAATAGTGATTGTAGTGCCTTTTGTCTTACAAGGTGTTTGAAATGTGGAAGTTTTTTAGGAAAGGTGTCTTGAACTTGCATCCTAATGCTAATAATACAAAAAACAAAATTGAGTTAGAGAACATAGAATCTCAATTTCGGTCGATAGATTTAATATTTTGACTTAAAAATAATTCTAGATGGGTTTTCCTTAGCTCTCTTATGAACGAGACACATATCCCTCAAAGCTCTATCATTTAAAAAAGTATAGCTCAATCAAATTTTTGTATAAGAAGTTACGACCTCTAGAATACGGGCTTCCCAAAATAGAAATGTAAATTCATCTAATATGCACAATAGCCTTGTAAGAGTGAGTTACGCTTGACCAACTTATGATTGCTTCTAGCGCATAATCAATTATTTTTGAACGGAGACAGTGAAGCACCCATGTGGGGGAGTAGATCATGATGAGCTTATTATAGGGGGAAGGAATATGATATTTATAGCCTCTTAAATCATATTGGAATTTTGGCTTTGGATTTTGGGCATCACACTTTGGGTGGTTTATCTCATGGTTTCCCATCTATAATTTTATGGTTTTATACACAGACTCTCCTATTTATTGGGTGCTTGAAATGGAGGGTTTCATAGTGATTTTTGTAGGTAGCTACTATAATTTCTTAATACCTCTTTTTGATCATGCTCTTGTAACGAAAATCTCCCTATAATAATCTTGTCACCTTTTTGATGATACTATAATTAATTCACCCTTTGAAGTTTTATGAAGTTAAAGAATGACCTAAAAATTATAAACAGGTTTTAAAAGGGATATGACATATTCAAGTAGATCTATCTATGTAAAAAAGAATTTGACGGCCTTAAAAGTAACATGGCCAATACCCCTATTTTAGTCCATCATGGTATTCAAATTTATTGTTTTAAAGCACCACGCATCTGACCACATCATGCCGATCATAATTCTTTAGAAAAATGATGGGGGAATAGATTCAAGAGAACTTCTTCAAAAAGCCATTATAAATAGTACATTTGGTTGAAAACACACCTTTTTTCCCGTAAAGGTGACTAATCAGTCTCAATTTTAAATATTAAAATTATATTTAATTGTGTATGCTCTTGATGGAATAGTGAAAATTATTCTTACTAAATAGGAGATTAGGTTCAATGAAAGGAGTGAATTGATTGTCAAAGTACAAGATTATAACATTGATATTAAACCTACAAACTTGGTAGGAGGGAAAGGATTGTGCAAACTCATAGTAAAAAATAAGAGAGAAGACGATTTAAGTGAAACTAAAAATTTCGCACTTGTAGTCTCTGTTGGACTTAAGAAAACGATTCTTAAATATTGCTTACTTCTGCTAGAGTACTTAATGAATAGTTATTTTTTAGTAAGGTTTTAGAATAAATAGATAATTGTAAGTTAGCGGGTTAGTTGCGAAGTTACGATCTGGTAGGTGCTTATATGAGAAATATAAGCCTTTAAAAAGCCTAATGTGGAACAACACATTACTAGTTATCCTTAAAAATTCAAAATAAATTAATATCTTTTATTTCTAAAAACAATTTGTGATCTGGTATTATTTGTGTTGTCTCCAACATTATTAACTTGGTATTAGAGCATGCAATGGTTTTGATCCTATGAGTGAGTTGTAGCTAAATTATGGTATATAAATATTTGCAATGGAAATGGAAGTTTATAGAGGTAATGTTGAAGTGAATTAGGTTCTTGTGTAAAATTTGTGAATAGGCGTGGTACATGATCAAAGAAGAAAATTTTGAATTTATTTCCCTAGGCGTGTGGAGAAGAAGAAATAGCATGGATATTACAATAAATAGATATAGAGAAGGAGGAATGTGCGGCATGTGGTTAGTTTAGACTGGTGAAGAATTGGTGGTTGTTGGCCGCATGATAGATTTGGAAGACCACTGTTGATTTAATTATAAAATCTGCAAGAAAGATAGTGAATTAATTGATGACGGAGATATAAGAAGTCCAAGGCGATTTGAATATAAAGTATAAGGTAATCCACTTTCCCAGAGAAGTAATGACAGGAGACACTATAAATAATGTGTTGGTCCTATATGGAAGCCAAAGATCGATATTTTAGACCTGAAATTATTGATGTATAACAAGGAAATTTAGGCATGGAATAAGTCAATGCACTAGTCTTTAATCTCTCTATTTTAAACACCAGTGAAGTGCAGAAGTTTATACCAAATACATAAACTGATTAAGGTACGAGCAGAATGTCTTTTTTTATTGAAAAATGAATTGTTTGAATATTTAATTGTCATTGAGAATTAACTTACCTAGGGCATGTAGTTGGAGTTATGGCACATATTCATAAGACGACAAATGTGTATGGTTTGAACTGTGATTTTTATGCATTATAAAAGATACACCAATATAGATGTGTAACGAACACACACACACACACACACATTGAAGGAGTTTTAGAATTTATTAAAGGGGAGTATTTGAAAAGATTATTTTGGAGGTAAATTTCATAATTGAATCTTTTCTTGTGGTTAAATAAGGGTATATATTTTGTTGAATAAGGGAACCCTTTTTCCTGCTATGTACAATTGTCCAAGATGGGTCACCGTCAAAATTTAAAACCAAAAGGGAAAGAGGAGGGAGAGAGTCCCTCCAAAGGCATATAAGAAAGTAATTCTATATTGGAATGAAGAGGAGCAGATATAATCGGAATAGAAGGCAAATTAGATGTAGCATTTCCCAAGGGCAACTGGGAAGTAGTAGACAAAGAAGAAAGCGACCCCAAATACAGACCCGCAACAACCAAGATAGGAGAAGATTACTAGCTAGGAATAATTGGTTGCGTATCCTTAGAAACAACATCAGAATAATTGACATAAACATCATTGCGAAAAGTAGTGAGTTGATGACGAAGGGAATTCTGCCACCAACCCGAGGATGATTGTTTAAAAGAAGAAAGGGATGCCATCATAATTTAGTTTTGTGTCGTTACAACATTAATCAAATGTTCAAGTCATCTATGTTACACTTGACAAAGATTTCAAATTCAGATGGTTGTATTGTTTGAGATTCTAGTGAGATATCAAATGGATAGTGTAATAGGATCACATAGGAGGTCGGAGGAAATGGATATAGGAGGAAATATATTAGTGATTCATGGCAGGAGAAGCATTCTTCTCCATTTTTGCCCCTTAAGAAAAGATGGGGATTGGATTTTCATATGAGTGCACTTGATGTATCAACATTTGATTGTTGCTATTTAGTACAAAAGAGCAGCATTTGGTTGATCTTCATTTAAACCATAGAGGAAGGATTCAAAACACTCGAGGGATATGTGGAGTCTCAAAGGAGAATTGTTATGTCATATGCAACACTGTAGAGGGATTTGATAGGTCTAGAATGTCAGAGGAATGTTTCTCTCTAATTATACAAGTAGGTTTGGGAAAAGCTACGCCGTTTCATGTTGTGTAGAGGTTTGTGGGTTCTATAATTAGGAGATCCGTTCATGGAGCTAGTCTCGTGTTTCCTGTGTCAGTGAGGATTATTCGTGAAGGTGATTCATCAAAGTATCGATAAGGGTTGTGTTAAACTCTTACAATGCACAAAACTCACTGGGATAAATCTAATAGGGGATAATTTTGTATTATTATATTACAAATTATTTTTTAGTATGATTTTTCAATAATTAATTAAAAATTGGTTAGTAGGTTATTTTGGAAGTTACGTTCCCATTGGTGGTTATACGTGAAATATATGGTTTCAAAAGACTAACGTGCATGCATGTATTAACATGCTAAAGAATCCTAGATAGATTAATATCTTTTTATTTCTACAACGACAGTGTGATTTGGTGTTATATGTGTTGGCTTTGCCATTGTAGATTTCCCTACCCACAAAGAATGTCTTCAACATCTATGCTAAAGAGAGAAGAACTATAGGCTAAAATCAACAAAAAAGTGTTATCTAGTGGATTGTAGGGTACAAGCAAGCGATTGATGAAATCTCGTTGGATTGTGCGAATAGAGAACAACAATAGAATTTATTAGAATAAAATCATGATGCAAAATATGTCAAAAAACTATTAATATACCCAGTGCCATTTTCTATCCCTTGAGGTTTCTTGTAATTGACGAGGCATTCTAACAATGGAACCAAAATACAATAGTTACAATTAAACCGCAATCAAATACTATCCACACTCATATTTTGATTGATGCTAATTACTTAAGTATGAGTGTTAAAGTGGTTGAATATAAAATACTCTACATCTAAAGTGTTTTGCAATTTCATTGATGAAATGATACCGATAATTTTCAAGGTTACTTAGACAATATTAATTGATAATTATAAAAACAATTCTGCTTCAAACATATCTATGTTTTGTATTATTATATGTAGCCTTGCATATTTAAATTCATTGGCTTACACCCACAGGGTAATGATCACGAAACAAAAATCTCACAACCATTATGCTCAAGATAGTAAATGATAATAACAAAAAATAGGAAAAAAAAAGGATATTTGATGTTCTTGGGGTAGACACAATCACAATAGAAAGAGATCACAGTTTTTCAAATTAAAATTGCTTATGAGACCGGTAGTAAGCTTCATATACCATTGAAATTTGTTGGAATACGAATAGCAACTGTCATCAAAGATTAGTAATTTGAATAATCATTAGGGAAAAGGGATCACATCTTTGACTAGGAAAGAAGAGATAAAGAAAATAGCGGTAGACAAGATTAAAAATATTAAGAACATTTTAAATAAATGTTTAATGGAAGAGATTAGAATAGAGAGTTTGTAGTTAGGGACTTTGTGTTATTACGAGATAAGAGAAGAGAACTTAGAGGTAGTCATAGGATGTTTGATTATCTTTGCATGGTCCAAATCGAAATCCATAAACATTTTTCTAGAATCATCTATTAATTGACATATCTTGGTGTTACTCAAATTCCCTCCCCTTATAATAGATAATACTTGAAGGTATTCTAATAGTAAAATAGGTCGTGTCATGTAGTACACCATAGGCGATTGAGATTTATGCGCTTTTATATATTTGTGTTTGTCTTGATTCTCGAGTTTTATCTCAAGTCATTTTTTCTAAATAGCATTGTAAAGTTTTGACTCTACAACACAATGGAATTTACAATAGTTCTTTTGAATTATTTTTGGTTCTTTCTACATGTAAAAGGTCATTGTCGAGAGTATTACATCCATTTGTTATCATCATTTTCACCGTGGTAATGTTTAAACAGTTCACATTCATTAGACATTGTATGTAGCATTAAGGTATTTTATTATATCCATCATCACATATTTACATACATACGATTACAACCACAAGGTCATGGTCAAGCAACAGGAATCTCACAACCATTGTTCACAAGATAGTCAACGATAGTGAAAAATGGAAAAACAAGCTCCTTGATGTTCTTTGCATAGACACAATCACACCAAAAAGAGTTGCGATAATATTTCAAATTGAAATTGTATATATGAGATCGGTAGTAAGCTTCGTACACCATTGAAAGTTTTTGGAATGCAAATAGAAAAGGTTATCAAAGATGAGTGATTTAAAGAATAATTAGGCAAAAGGGATCTTATTCTTTAAAAAATGGAAGGGAAAAGGGAAATAATAGTAGGCAAGTTGAAAATAGTAGGGAAAATTTAAACAAATCTTTAATAGAAGAGATAAGAAAAAAGAGATTTTGTAGTTAGTGACTTTGTGTCATTATAGGATAAGAGAACATAACTGAGAGATGACCATGGGACATTTCACTATCCTTGCTTGGTCCTATTTAAGGTCGGTTGATATTTTTTGGAATCACTTACCTATTGACATCTTGACGTTGAACTAAAATTTTCTCTCCTTATATTAGATAATACTTGATGCTATTCAATCAATAAAATGGGTCGTGTCATGTACTATACCATACCTGATTAAGTTTTGTCCTCTTTCAGGTATTCTTGTTTGTCTTTCTTCTTGAATGTCATTTGAGTACCTTTGTAAAATTTTGACTCTTGAAGCCGATGGACATTGCACTACTTCTTCCCAATGATTTTTGGTTCTTTCTACATTTGCAAGGTCATTGTCAAGATTATCACATGCAATTGTTACCGTTATTTTGACATTGGTAATATTTAGAAGCGTCAAATTCATTAGATAATTTGTATCATTAAGTTATTTTAATATATGTAGCATCGCATATATACATTCATTCGATTGAATGCACATGGTAATGGTCAAGCAACAGGAATCTCACAACCATTATTCAAAAGATAGTCAATGATATTAACAAAGAGATGGCATTAGGAATAGGTAGATGCCATTGCAGGGGTGGGTGGGAGGAGTGGGAGGGAGAGAAAATACGGTCTTTGGTGATATTTGGGTTGTCACGATCACATCGAAATGAGAGCTATTGGATTTTTCCAAATTAAAATTAAATTTCTCCAAATGAATAAAGAAACACATAATTATTTTGACATACTCAAAGGAATTTGATCAGTTTTTTGAGATACACTTTTGAAGAGACAACACGCGGTGATACCAAGACGAAAGCACACGCACGGTAACCAAAGACGCACAATGAACAAACAAAACACATGACTTTAGATTTCGAGGAACCAGGAACTTGGGAAACTAAGTTCCCGAGGTTCCTGGGATCCCGAAATCACGAAATCCCTAAGCAACGAAGAAGGATGAAAACCCAGGATTTCGAGATCTTGGGGTGTGGGGAAGCTAGAGGCCACCATAACCTTGAAAACCCAGATGTCCGAAAAAATGCAAACACTAAACAAACAAACAGCGAAACCCGAGAACCTCGTACTCCGGGGTTTCGAGAAATGGAAGAACTCTTCCAAACCCGGAACTCCGAGATCCTGGAATTCCGAAGAAAACAAAGGGAAAGAATAGTCAAGGACACAGAGGAAGCCTGGGAGTCCGAAGATCCGAAGGAGAAGTTCAGGACCTCGGAGTTTCGGGACTCCAAAACACAAGACAAAAAAAGACAACAACACAAACAAAGAAAGAAAAGAAAAACGAACAAAAACAAAGCAGAGCAGAAGGGGGCCCCCAACTCGAGAAGAGAAAGGTTGAGGTGCGTTATGAAGGACATGACAGAATGCAAAATAGTAAATCTATCGAAAGGGTTATCAATAATGAGACGACAAGGGAAAAATATACACCCATACATAAAATAGGCCAAAATTGAGACATGGCTAAATAGGGTGCCGGCATGTATGAAGTACACTGAACCAACCAAGGTAATGAATCCTTCAATTAATGCGCCTTTTCTTTGTGGAATGATACACAGATATGAATATTTATATAGGAAAATCGGTTGATGGTGGTATTGGTAAGGGAGATGCTACCGAAAATAGGCATGCGTGATTGTGCTTAGAAACTCAAGGATTGTCTGATGGATTCGATGGATCAAACTTCGAATCTATTATTATCTCTCGTGGGCATGTTTAGAATAATTTTATATTATATAAGATATTGTTGGATCACTAGATAGGATAAAGAATCAAGTCGTACACCAATTAATTTTTGTTGTGGAATTCACAAGGAATAGAAACTATCCAAGTTGGAAATTAAGGCATAATTATATCCGTAGGTATCAAGAGAATATATCCCTTAAGTTTTGGTATTACTCTATACGTGGATGATGGATTTTGATGATTAAGATAGACTTGACTCACTAAATATGTTCATGCTTATTTAGAATCTTTACGTAATAGTAGATGTTCTTGCATGTTAGTGTAGTGATTGTACAAACAACTGAATAGTAGAAGAGGAGACATTTTTATTTGAGAGTCGACATGTACAGACATCGTTCATCATGTGCTTCATAAATTGGTGTAAATAATGCTCGCCTACAACCAAACAATGTCAGCCGTTTGACCAAATTTCACGACAACTGTATGCTTGTTGAAGTTACAAGAAGAGTTAGTATTTGATTATAAAATTCCTATCCTAGAATGCTTGTAATGGAATAGTTTCTTGTGTTGTTCACTAGAGAATTAATTGTGTTTTGTTTCCAAAGCACTTATAAACCCAAAATAAAGGGTAGGTGGGCAATTGTGGAAGAAAGAGATATATTTCCCTTAAAAGTGTAGTGCTCGAGTATGATAGAAGGTATTGAAGTAGCCATGAAAAATAGAAGGTCTTGAGCTTTTGAGAATGTAGAGAAATTAATAGTTTCATTTCAATTTCTTATGTCTAGTGTGAAATTGTCTTTGCATATTTTGTTATGTTACGTTTAATGGCAATGATGTCTTGTTTAGAATATATGTGCTAGTTATATCTGCATTTAAAACATAACGGGAGGTTGCATTCTTCAGTCATATTCAACTTTGAAATATACTGAGAGGCTCAATTTTCGATATATAAACAAAGCATCATGATTGGAAACCTATAATATTACTTTTATGTTCGGTTAGACGAGTTAACTATTCTAGTATTATTACGAATGCTTTCTATTTTAATGTTCTAACATATGTTTAAACATACTCTTAGCTATGATAATTCTATGTGAGAGAAAAACATCGATAAATATAAGAGTTCAAACTACAACTCAATATACGAATCTTTTTATAAGAAACACTTTTATAATTATATAAATTAACACTTTGATATATATAGATAAAATTTTATATATATGGATGAAAAGATTCCTTAAATGGATGGAATACATTACGAGGAATATCAAAATGGATGGAAGACAGTAGCCACAGAAATAGAAATAGGAGAGGAGGGGGTAAATAGAGCTCTATTCTATTGGCATTCTACATTCACAATCCTCATAGCTTCGAATCGTGGCTCTTTGGCTTCATATTTCTGGTGGCTGTAAACCTGCATGTAGTCTCCAAACAGATACTCTGGATACTCTGGATAAACCGATAATTCATCACCGGTCTGAGCAGTAAGTTGAGATGCGGGATAAACCTTGGCATTATATGAGGGATTATAAAACGATGCCACTGAGAAACGGTTGCCATTCTTAGTGGGTAGAATGCGATGCCATGCGCTGGTGTATTTGCCGTTAGTGATGGCTTCCAACTGGTCCCCAATGTCAACAACTATTGCGTATGGAATGGGTTGCACGTCAACCCAAGTGCCATCATCGAGGACCTGCAAACCGGACACTTGATCGTCTTGGTATAAGAGAATGAGGCCACCTGCATCTGTGTGTGCACGGATGCCCTTGATGAGGTCCGGTCTAGGGCAAGGAGGATAATGGCTCACTTTGGTGCCGAAGAAGGGCTTCTCTCCTCCCGCAAATGCCTCTTTCAGGTACTCTTTCTCTAGCCCCAGATTCAAACTTATTACTTCCAACAGCTTTTCTGTCAATGAAAATATCTTGTTTCGAAACTCCTGGATAGTTTCCCTGAGAAAAATGCAATATAATGTCTTAGTATTTAGTTTTTCGATATCCAGAAACCAGAAACACTTGTATATAGATCATGCTCATATTAATTTTTTCTATTCTATATTTATAGAAACGTTTGAATTGTGCACAAAATAGTTGAGTAGTTGTACTTGAAATCACTGGGTTGGGAAGGCCATGAATTGGTCTCCTGCATCTCATGTATTTGAATAACATCTTCCCAATCAACGTTCTCGATCTTATCAGCGTTATCGCTGTCAAGAGCGTTGCTCAACAACCTTACAGGCAAAGAGGCATTGAAGCTCTGCTCTCTGTTAAGCTTGTAATGCTCCGAGCAAACTTTCTTTACACGGTCCATGAGTTCATGCTCTATGCCATGGTTCAAAAGCTGCAAACGCAAAACGAAATCACTTCAACTCTGTTTTCTCTATAATTAGTAAGTTTTGCACATGAGAAAATATGATCAGTTGTGTTTTTCACCTGAAAGAAACCAGTACTCTCGCAGGCCTTGGCTATTTCAGCCATGATCACCTCTCTGTCTCCTCCGTCTATGTTTTTCATGTCAATCACTGGAACGCCCATTTTCCTTATAAATTTGCACTACAAATTCTCTTGAAAAGGAGTAGAAGAAACGGGCTGCTGGTTACTGGTTACTACTTTTATGCAATGCTGTGGTGCGCGCAGCTCTTTATATAGATGCACATCAGGAAGGAATGTGACTGAGCTAAGCAATTAACATGAACACGATAGACGACTTACGTGGTCTGCGATGCCGCAGATTCAATGAATATGATAGACGACTTATCGTTATCGGCCTGGTCTGCGGATAAGTCTTGCATATAAACATGAAATGAATTAAAACGTGTATCTTAACAACTGCGAGCGAAACAGAGATTAGGAGAGTATTTAGCTTTTCCAAAGAAACTGTTTATTCTCGGATTTTTGAAGATCTGCTTGTATTTTTTAATTATAAAGTCAATTTAACTCGTTTTGAAGATGACAATAGGTTTTTGAATAATTGATTACTACAGCGGGTGATAGGACTGATTAACCAATCGGATCAACAGAAACTGGGTAAGCAACGAAGTCGCTGCTGGCCCTGGAACCGGAACTTGTGTGGGCTCAGGAGATGCTGGCTAGTGAGATGGCTATGGTACTGGCCGTGCCTTTGCCTTCGTTCCTAGGTCTCAATCACGAACATCTGGATCTGGCTCACGAAGTGGTAAGTGAATTTAAATTATTTAGAAAAATGACCAAGCAGTCTACGTTTTGAATATTTAACTTTTTATTGACAATGTCGTTTTTCTTTAAAGCCGATTTAAGTTGTTTAGAAGATAACACAGGAGCCTTATGTTCTGGACAGCCGATTAATTTAGCAAAACAATAATAATTCTTCTTTTATCTAAGATTAGATTTCTTTTCTTTTATATATATTTGAAAGGGAAGGCCTTAAATCTCTATGCTATCTTCAGGGGGTGGAAGTTAATCTAAATCATTTAAAAGATGACAAACAATTCCCATAATCTGAACAGACAACCCCAATAGTCACCACTCTTTAATACCATCACACCATCATCAAGGTTTTTTGCGACTGAGCCACCCACCATTATGACAAGATGCTCCACTCTCACAAAAATATCTCCCAAACGATTCATAAGAAAAATGCCAATTTATCTTATGACAAACAATGGCTATAACTCCCAGCATTGACATTCACATTTATGTAACCTACCCTATTCAATATGGTTTTAATGCCAAAGGGTTGTAGCTCAATTGGTGAGGACGATGGTGTGTGATATAGAATCCATGCACCAAGGTTGAAATCCCCGGAGCCGCCTTCGCAACAGGTTCAATCCCTTATGGACTGGATCCCACTGTACGTGGCTGCTTAGCCGAAGGCGACTTGTGGTTTAGATGTATGCTTACTCAAATCGTTGTAATATGCTATACAAAGGAAAACATGCCAACGTTGATGTATTCCTGACTTGTTTTTATAAAAATAAGTATGCTCTTAACAATATCTAAAGTATCCTAGAGAATAATAATAACCAAATAATTTACCAATAAAAAAAATAATAATAACTAAATAATTCCTACCAAGATCCCATGGGTGTCCATTTTCCAATGTATGTCATTACAAAAATGTTAGAGAGGTAAATATTAAATATATGAAAATCAATATCCTCAAAATCATTATCTAACCCAGGACATTGATTCAAAGACTACTTATGATCGATAGGAAAACGAATAATCACCAAATTGCACTCGTGCATATATAACCACTACAAAATAGCCTCCACATGCATACCATAACTAAGAAAAATAAAATTTGAACTCAATCTATATTGATTTCCATGTCAAAGATATATTTGTCATCCCCTAAATGTTTCATATCAAAATCACACTGCAACAATCTTGAGCATTTTAATCTTCTTGCGAATGTGCTATCGTTTATAACACTCTCTTGAAGGTCGTTGCAACGCTCTACAACCTACTTGGTCGCCTTGGCTTCTCCAAAGAGTTGAGGTGAATTTGGTCTTGTTATTTTTACAGATTAGTTCTCATTCTTCTCATGTAATTTTATCCATCAGCATTAAATCCTATGTTGTACTCGACACCTTGGGATTTCACTAACTTTTCGACCACACATATACACACTAGTTTGTGACTCCCCGTGGACATGGGATTGGAATTCAGGGATTTTATGAATTATTCGACCTCCTAGAAACACAGAGGATAAAACGACACATCTTTTTAAATCTTCATCTCTTCCTTTGGAGGTTGAGAAACTAAAGTAGGGGCTCAACCATTCATTGTGATCTCTTAAGGGGCCCCAACATTTCATCTCTTCCTGATTGTAGGTTTTATTCGGGGTTATTCAGCCTCACGAAGGTATTATCTCTTCTCTACCTTCTCATTTCTATTTCATTATTTTAATCATTTGAGTTAGTTAATTTTAATTTTTGTATGATTTGGTCTCCCTTGCTTTGCTACTTTAGTTGCTCTTATCTCCTATTTTGTACGTGGGATAAAAACTAGGCAAGCCCTTTAAAGTTTTTGATACATCACAATAACATCTTGGGCAAGGAGATCCATCGTCTGGTACCAAGTTCTTTATTTAAACTGATATTTCCATTTTTCATTTAGGTTTTTATTTAAGAAATTTTTCTTTGGTAATCTAGAACTTTCCATCTCACATGTTTTGAAATCTCATTTTTGGCTCACTTAATGTAATGTAAGTTTAGAAGTATAATGTAAAATTTAACTTTGCACATATGCGGGACTGAGTTAAGGAACTGTTATAGATCGATGTTGAAGAGGCTATGGCATACATCCAACAAATATCTCAATTTTTCATGTGAGTATTGAGAACGTTGATGTTCAATACCATTTTATTAGGCAGTCGAGCATGAGAGGGTGATGGTTGAGAAAGTTGACTCTTCTCAAAATGTTACAAATGCGCTGCGAAGTGTAGTGAGCGTAGAGAATTTTAGAAGGTGACATTAGTCTAGAGGAATATTTTTTCCTAGCAAAATTAGTCAATAGTGATTGTAGTGCCTTTTGTCTTACAAGGTGTTTGAAATGTGGAAGTTTTTTAGGAAAGGTGTCTTGAACTTGCATCCTAATGCTAATAATACAAAAAACAAAATTGAGTTAGAGAACATAGAATCTCAATTTCGGTCGATAGATTTAATATTTTGACTTAAAAATAATTCTAGATGGGTTTTCCTTAGCTCTCTTATGAACGAGACACATATCCCTCAAAGCTCTATCATTTAAAAAAGTATAGCTCAATCAAATTTTTGTATAAGAAGTTACGACCTCTAGAATACGGGCTTCCCAAAATAGAAATGTAAATTCATCTAATATGCACAATAGCCTTGTAAGAGTGAGTTACGCTTGACCAACTTATGATTGCTTCTAGCGCATAATCAATTATTTTTGAACGGAGACAGTGAAGCACCCATGTGGGGGAGTAGATCATGATGAGCTTATTATAGGGGGAAGGAATATGATATTTATAGCCTCTTAAATCATATTGGAATTTTGGCTTTGGATTTTGGGCATCACACTTTGGGTGGTTTATCTCATGGTTTCCCATCTATAATTTTATGGTTTTATACACAGACTCTCCTATTTATTGGGTGCTTGAAATGGAGGGTTTCATAGTGATTTTTGTAGGTAGCTACTATAATTTCTTAATACCTCTTTTTGATCATGCTCTTGTAACGAAAATCTCCCTATAATAATCTTGTCACCTTTTTGATGATACTATAATTAATTCACCCTTTGAAGTTTTATGAAGTTAAAGAATGACCTAAAAATTATAAACAGGTTTTAAAAGGGATATGACATATTCAAGTAGATCTATCTATGTAAAAAAGAATTTGACGGCCTTAAAAGTAACATGGCCAATACCCCTATTTTAGTCCATCATGGTATTCAAATTTATTGTTTTAAAGCACCACGCATCTGACCACATCATGCCGATCATAATTCTTTAGAAAAATGATGGGGGAATAGATTCAAGAGAACTTCTTCAAAAAGCCATTATAAATAGTACATTTGGTTGAAAACACACCTTTTTTCCCGTAAAGGTGACTAATCAGTCTCAATTTTAAATATTAAAATTATATTTAATTGTGTATGCTCTTGATGGAATAGTGAAAATTATTCTTACTAAATAGGAGATTAGGTTCAATGAAAGGAGTGAATTGATTGTCAAAGTACAAGATTATAACATTGATATTAAACCTACAAACTTGGTAGGAGGGAAAGGATTGTGCAAACTCATAGTAAAAAATAAGAGAGAAGACGATTTAAGTGAAACTAAAAATTTCGCACTTGTAGTCTCTGTTGGACTTAAGAAAACGATTCTTAAATATTGCTTACTTCTGCTAGAGTACTTAATGAATAGTTATTTTTTAGTAAGGTTTTAGAATAAATAGATAATTGTAAGTTAGCGGGTTAGTTGCGAAGTTACGATCTGGTAGGTGCTTATATGAGAAATATAAGCCTTTAAAAAGCCTAATGTGGAACAACACATTACTAGTTATCCTTAAAAATTCAAAATAAATTAATATCTTTTATTTCTAAAAACAATTTGTGATCTGGTATTATTTGTGTTGTCTCCAACATTATTAACTTGGTATTAGAGCATGCAATGGTTTTGATCCTATGAGTGAGTTGTAGCTAAATTATGGTATATAAATATTTGCAATGGAAATGGAAGTTTATAGAGGTAATGTTGAAGTGAATTAGGTTCTTGTGTAAAATTTGTGAATAGGCGTGGTACATGATCAAAGAAGAAAATTTTGAATTTATTTCCCTAGGCGTGTGGAGAAGAAGAAATAGCATGGATATTACAATAAATAGATATAGAGAAGGAGGAATGTGCGGCATGTGGTTAGTTTAGACTGGTGAAGAATTGGTGGTTGTTGGCCGCATGATAGATTTGGAAGACCACTGTTGATTTAATTATAAAATCTGCAAGAAAGATAGTGAATTAATTGATGACGGAGATATAAGAAGTCCAAGGCGATTTGAATATAAAGTATAAGGTAATCCACTTTCCCAGAGAAGTAATGACAGGAGACACTATAAATAATGTGTTGGTCCTATATGGAAGCCAAAGATCGATATTTTAGACCTGAAATTATTGATGTATAACAAGGAAATTTAGGCATGGAATAAGTCAATGCACTAGTCTTTAATCTCTCTATTTTAAACACCAGTGAAGTGCAGAAGTTTATACCAAATACATAAACTGATTAAGGTACGAGCAGAATGTCTTTTTTTATTGAAAAATGAATTGTTTGAATATTTAATTGTCATTGAGAATTAACTTACCTAGGGCATGTAGTTGGAGTTATGGCACATATTCATAAGACGACAAATGTGTATGGTTTGAACTGTGATTTTTATGCATTATAAAAGATACACCAATATAGATGTGTAACGAACACACACACACACACACACATTGAAGGAGTTTTAGAATTTATTAAAGGGGAGTATTTGAAAAGATTATTTTGGAGGTAAATTTCATAATTGAATCTTTTCTTGTGGTTAAATAAGGGTATATATTTTGTTGAATAAGGGAACCCTTTTTCCTGCTATGTACAATTGTCCAAGATGGGTCACCGTCAAAATTTAAAACCAAAAGGGAAAGAGGAGGGAGAGAGTCCCTCCAAAGGCATATAAGAAAGTAATTCTATATTGGAATGAAGAGGAGCAGATATAATCGGAATAGAAGGCAAATTAGATGTAGCATTTCCCAAGGGCAACTGGGAAGTAGTAGACAAAGAAGAAAGCGACCCCAAATACAGACCCGCAACAACCAAGATAGGAGAAGATTACTAGCTAGGAATAATTGGTTGCGTATCCTTAGAAACAACATCAGAATAATTGACATAAACATCATTGCGAAAAGTAGTGAGTTGATGACGAAGGGAATTCTGCCACCAACCCGAGGATGATTGTTTAAAAGAAGAAAGGGATGCCATCATAATTTAGTTTTGTGTCGTTACAACATTAATCAAATGTTCAAGTCATCTATGTTACACTTGACAAAGATTTCAAATTCAGATGGTTGTATTGTTTGAGATTCTAGTGAGATATCAAATGGATAGTGTAATAGGATCACATAGGAGGTCGGAGGAAATGGATATAGGAGGAAATATATTAGTGATTCATGGCAGGAGAAGCATTCTTCTCCATTTTTGCCCCTTAAGAAAAGATGGGGATTGGATTTTCATATGAGTGCACTTGATGTATCAACATTTGATTGTTGCTATTTAGTACAAAAGAGCAGCATTTGGTTGATCTTCATTTAAACCATAGAGGAAGGATTCAAAACACTCGAGGGATATGTGGAGTCTCAAAGGAGAATTGTTATGTCATATGCAACACTGTAGAGGGATTTGATAGGTCTAGAATGTCAGAGGAATGTTTCTCTCTAATTATACAAGTAGGTTTGGGAAAAGCTACGCCGTTTCATGTTGTGTAGAGGTTTGTGGGTTCTATAATTAGGAGATCCGTTCATGGAGCTAGTCTCGTGTTTCCTGTGTCAGTGAGGATTATTCGTGAAGGTGATTCATCAAAGTATCGATAAGGGTTGTGTTAAACTCTTACAATGCACAAAACTCACTGGGATAAATCTAATAGGGGATAATTTTGTATTATTATATTACAAATTATTTTTTAGTATGATTTTTCAATAATTAATTAAAAATTGGTTAGTAGGTTATTTTGGAAGTTACGTTCCCATTGGTGGTTATACGTGAAATATATGGTTTCAAAAGACTAACGTGCATGCATGTATTAACATGCTAAAGAATCCTAGATAGATTAATATCTTTTTATTTCTACAACGACAGTGTGATTTGGTGTTATATGTGTTGGCTTTGCCATTGTAGATTTCCCTACCCACAAAGAATGTCTTCAACATCTATGCTAAAGAGAGAAGAACTATAGGCTAAAATCAACAAAAAAGTGTTATCTAGTGGATTGTAGGGTACAAGCAAGCGATTGATGAAATCTCGTTGGATTGTGCGAATAGAGAACAACAATAGAATTTATTAGAATAAAATCATGATGCAAAATATGTCAAAAAAATATTAATATACCCAGTGCCATTTTCTATCCCTTGAGGTTTCTTGTAATTGACGAGGCATTCTAACAATGGAACCAAAATACAATAGTTACAATTAAACCGCAATCAAATACTATCCACACTCATATTTTGATTGATGCTAATTACTTAAGTATGAGTGTTAAAGTGGTTGAATATAAAATACTCTACATCTAAAGTGTTTTGCAATTTCATTGATGAAATGATACCGATAATTTTCAAGGTTACTTAGACAATATTAATTGATAATTATAAAAACAATTCTGCTTCAAACATATCTATGTTTTGTATTATTATATGTAGCCTTGCATATTTAAATTCATTGGCTTACACCCACAGGGTAATGATCACGAAACAAAAATCTCACAACCATTATGCTCAAGATAGTAAATGATAATAACAAAAAATAGGAAAAAAAAAGGATATTTGATGTTCTTGGGGTAGACACAATCACAATAGAAAGAGATCACAGTTTTTCAAATTAAAATTGCTTATGAGACCGGTAGTAAGCTTCATATACCATTGAAATTTGTTGGAATACGAATAGCAACTGTCATCAAAGATTAGTAATTTGAATAATCATTAGGGAAAAGGGATCACATCTTTGACTAGGAAAGAAGAGATAAAGAAAATAGCGGTAGACAAGATTAAAAATATTAAGAACATTTTAAATAAATGTTTAATGGAAGAGATTAGAATAGAGAGTTTGTAGTTAGGGACTTTGTGTTATTACGAGATAAGAGAAGAGAACTTAGAGGTAGTCATAGGATGTTTGATTATCTTTGCATGGTCCAAATCGAAATCCATAAACATTTTTCTAGAATCATCTATTAATTGACATATCTTGGTGTTACTCAAATTCCCTCCCCTTATAATAGATAATACTTGAAGGTATTCTAATAGTAAAATAGGTCGTGTCATGTAGTACACCATAGGCGATTGAGATTTATGCGCTTTTATATATTTGTGTTTGTCTTGATTCTCGAGTTTTATCTCAAGTCATTTTTTCTAAATAGCATTGTAAAGTTTTGACTCTACAACACAATGGAATTTACAATAGTTCTTTTGAATTATTTTTGGTTCTTTCTACATGTAAAAGGTCATTGTCGAGAGTATTACATCCATTTGTTATCATCATTTTCACCGTGGTAATGTTTAAACAGTTCACATTCATTAGACATTGTATGTAGCATTAAGGTATTTTATTATATCCATCATCACATATTTACATACATACGATTACAACCACAAGGTCATGGTCAAGCAACAGGAATCTCACAACCATTGTTCACAAGATAGTCAACGATAGTGAAAAATGGAAAAACAAGCTCCTTGATGTTCTTTGCATAGACACAATCACACCAAAAAGAGTTGCGATAATATTTCAAATTGAAATTGTATATATGAGATCGGTAGTAAGCTTCGTACACCATTGAAAGTTTTTGGAATGCAAATAGAAAAGGTTATCAAAGATGAGTGATTTAAAGAATAATTAGGCAAAAGGGATCTTATTCTTTAAAAAATGGAAGGGAAAAGGGAAATAATAGTAGGCAAGTTGAAAATAGTAGGGAAAATTTAAACAAATCTTTAATAGAAGAGATAAGAAAAAAGAGATTTTGTAGTTAGTGACTTTGTGTCATTATAGGATAAGAGAACATAACTGAGAGATGACCATGGGACATTTCACTATCCTTGCTTGGTCCTATTTAAGGTCGGTTGATATTTTTTGGAATCACTTACCTATTGACATCTTGACGTTGAACTAAAATTTTCTCTCCTTATATTAGATAATACTTGATGCTATTCAATCAATAAAATGGGTCGTGTCATGTACTATACCATACCTGATTAAGTTTTGTCCTCTTTCAGGTATTCTTGTTTGTCTTTCTTCTTGAATGTCATTTGAGTACCTTTGTAAAATTTTGACTCTTGAAGCCGATGGACATTGCACTACTTCTTCCCAATGATTTTTGGTTCTTTCTACATTTGCAAGGTCATTGTCAAGATTATCACATGCAATTGTTACCGTTATTTTGACATTGGTAATATTTAGAAGCGTCAAATTCATTAGATAATTTGTATCATTAAGTTATTTTAATATATGTAGCATCGCATATATACATTCATTCGATTGAATGCACATGGTAATGGTCAAGCAACAGGAATCTCACAACCATTATTCAAAAGATAGTCAATGATATTAACAAAGAGATGGCATTAGGAATAGGTAGATGCCATTGCAGGGGTGGGTGGGAGGAGTGGGAGGGAGAGAAAATACGGTCTTTGGTGATATTTGGGTTGTCACGATCACATCGAAATGAGAGCTATTGGATTTTTCCAAATTAAAATTAAATTTCTCCAAATGAATAAAGAAACACATAATTATTTTGACATACTCAAAGGAATTTGATCAGTTTTTTGAGATACACTTTTGAAGAGACAACACGCGGTGATACCAAGACGAAAGCACACGCACGGTAACCAAAGACGCACAATGAACAAACAAAACACATGACTTTAGATTTCGAGGAACCAGGAACTTGGGAAACTAAGTTCCCGAGGTTCCTGGGATCCCGAAATCACGAAATCCCTAAGCAACGAAGAAGGATGAAAACCCAGGATTTCGAGATCTTGGGGTGTGGGGAAGCTAGAGGCCACCATAACCTTGAAAACCCAGATGTCCGAAAAAATGCAAACACTAAACAAACAAACAGCGAAACCCGAGAACCTCGTACTCCGGGGTTTCGAGAAATGGAAGAACTCTTCCAAACCCGGAACTCCGAGATCCTGGAATTCCGAAGAAAACAAAGGGAAAGAATAGTCAAGGACACAGAGGAAGCCTGGGAGTCCGAAGATCCGAAGGAGAAGTTCAGGACCTCGGAGTTTCGGGACTCCAAAACACAAGACAAAAAAAGACAACAACACAAACAAAGAAAGAAAAGAAAAACGAACAAAAACAAAGCAGAGCAGAAGGGGGCCCCCAACTCGAGAAGAGAAAGGTTGAGGTGCGTTATGAAGGACATGACAGAATGCAAAATAGTAAATCTATCGAAAGGGTTATCAATAATGAGACGACAAGGGAAAAATATACACCCATACATAAAATAGGCCAAAATTGAGACATGGCTAAATAGGGTGCCGGCATGTATGAAGTACACTGAACCAACCAAGGTAATGAATCCTTCAATTAATGCGCCTTTTCTTTGTGGAATGATACACAGATATGAATATTTATATAGGAAAATCGGTTGATGGTGGTATTGGTAAGGGAGATGCTACCGAAAATAGGCATGCGTGATTGTGCTTAGAAACTCAAGGATTGTCTGATGGATTCGATGGATCAAACTTCGAATCTATTATTATCTCTCGTGGGCATGTTTAGAATAATTTTATATTATATAAGATATTGTTGGATCACTAGATAGGATAAAGAATCAAGTCGTACACCAATTAATTTTTGTTGTGGAATTCACAAGGAATAGAAACTATCCAAGTTGGAAATTAAGGCATAATTATATCCGTAGGTATCAAGAGAATATATCCCTTAAGTTTTGGTATTACTCTATACGTGGATGATGGATTTTGATGATTAAGATAGACTTGACTCACTAAATATGTTCATGCTTATTTAGAATCTTTACGTAATAGTAGATGTTCTTGCATGTTAGTGTAGTGATTGTACAAACAACTGAATAGTAGAAGAGGAGACATTTTTATTTGAGAGTCGACATGTACAGACATCGTTCATCATGTGCTTCATAAATTGGTGTAAATAATGCTCGCCTACAACCAAACAATGTCAGCCGTTTGACCAAATTTCACGACAACTGTATGCTTGTTGAAGTTACAAGAAGAGTTAGTATTTGATTATAAAATTCCTATCCTAGAATGCTTGTAATGGAATAGTTTCTTGTGTTGTTCACTAGAGAATTAATTGTGTTTTGTTTCCAAAGCACTTATAAACCCAAAATAAAGGGTAGGTGGGCAATTGTGGAAGAAAGAGATATATTTCCCTTAAAAGTGTAGTGCTCGAGTATGATAGAAGGTATTGAAGTAGCCATGAAAAATAGAAGGTCTTGAGCTTTTGAGAATGTAGAGAAATTAATAGTTTCATTTCAATTTCTTATGTCTAGTGTGAAATTGTCTTTGCATATTTTGTTATGTTACGTTTAATGGCAATGATGTCTTGTTTAGAATATATGTGCTAGTTATATCTGCATTTAAAACATAACGGGAGGTTGCATTCTTCAGTCATATTCAACTTTGAAATATACTGAGAGGCTCAATTTTCGATATATAAACAAAGCATCATGATTGGAAACCTATAATATTACTTTTATGTTCGGTTAGACGAGTTAACTATTCTAGTATTATTACGAATGCTTTCTATTTTAATGTTCTAACATATGTTTAAACATACTCTTAGCTATGATAATTCTATGTGAGAGAAAAACATCGATAAATATAAGAGTTCAAACTACAACTCAATATACGAATCTTTTTATAAGAAACACTTTTATAATTATATAAATTAACACTTTGATATATATAGATAAAATTTTATATATATGGATGAAAAGATTCCTTAAATGGATGGAATACATTACGAGGAATATCAAAATGGATGGAAGACAGTAGCCACAGAAATAGAAATAGGAGAGGAGGGGGTAAATAGAGCTCTATTCTATTGGCATTCTACATTCACAATCCTCATAGCTTCGAATCGTGGCTCTTTGGCTTCATATTTCTGGTGGCTGTAAACCTGCATGTAGTCTCCAAACAGATACTCTGGATACTCTGGATAAACCGATAATTCATCACCGGTCTGAGCAGTAAGTTGAGATGCGGGATAAACCTTGGCATTATATGAGGGATTATAAAACGATGCCACTGAGAAACGGTTGCCATTCTTAGTGGGTAGAATGCGATGCCATGCGCTGGTGTATTTGCCGTTAGTGATGGCTTCCAACTGGTCCCCAATGTCAACAACTATTGCGTATGGAATGGGTTGCACGTCAACCCAAGTGCCATCATCGAGGACCTGCAAACCGGACACTTGATCGTCTTGGTATAAGAGAATGAGGCCACCTGCATCTGTGTGTGCACGGATGCCCTTGATGAGGTCCGGTCTAGGGCAAGGAGGATAATGGCTCACTTTGGTGCCGAAGAAGGGCTTCTCTCCTCCCGCAAATGCCTCTTTCAGGTACTCTTTCTCTAGCCCCAGATTCAAACTTATTACTTCCAACAGCTTTTCTGTCAATGAAAATATCTTGTTTCGAAACTCCTGGATAGTTTCCCTGAGAAAAATGCAATATAATGTCTTAGTATTTAGTTTTTCGATATCCAGAAACCAGAAACACTTGTATATAGATCATGCTCATATTAATTTTTTCTATTCTATATTTATAGAAACGTTTGAATTGTGCACAAAATAGTTGAGTAGTTGTACTTGAAATCACTGGGTTGGGAAGGCCATGAATTGGTCTCCTGCATCTCATGTATTTGAATAACATCTTCCCAATCAACGTTCTCGATCTTATCAGCGTTATCGCTGTCAAGAGCGTTGCTCAACAACCTTACAGGCAAAGAGGCATTGAAGCTCTGCTCTCTGTTAAGCTTGTAATGCTCCGAGCAAACTTTCTTTACACGGTCCATGAGTTCATGCTCTATGCCATGGTTCAAAAGCTGCAAACGCAAAACGAAATCACTTCAACTCTGTTTTCTCTATAATTAGTAAGTTTTGCACATGAGAAAATATGATCAGTTGTGTTTTTCACCTGAAAGAAACCAGTACTCTCGCAGGCCTTGGCTATTTCAGCCATGATCACCTCTCTGTCTCCTCCGTCTATGTTTTTCATGTCAATCACTGGAACGCCCATTTTCCTTATAAATTTGCACTACAAATTCTCTTGAAAAGGAGTAGAAGAAACGGGCTGCTGGTTACTGGTTACTACTTTTATGCAATGCTGTGGTGCGCGCAGCTCTTTATATAGATGCACATCAGGAAGGAATGTGACTGAGCTAAGCAATTAACATGAACACGATAGACGACTTACGTGGTCTGCGATGCCGCAGATTCAATGAATATGATAGACGACTTATCGTTATCGGCCTGGTCTGCGGATAAGTCTTGCATATAAACGTGAAATGAATTAAAACGTGTATCTTAACAACTGCGAGCGAAACAGAGATTAGGAGAGTATTTAGCTTTTCCAAAGAAACTGTTTATTCTCGGATTTTTGAAGATCTGCTTGTATTTTTTAATTATAAAGTCAATTTAACTCGTTTTGAAGATGACAATAGGTTTTTGAATAATTGATTACTACAGCGGGTGATAGGACTGATTAACCAATCGGATCAACAGAAACTGGGTAAGCAACGAAGTCGCTGCTGGCCCTGGAACCGGAACTTGTGTGGGCTCAGGAGATGCTGGCTAGTGAGATGGCTATGGTACTGGCCGTGCCTTTGCCTTCGTTCCTAGGTCTCAATCACGAACATCTGGATCTGGCTCACGAAGTGGTAAGTGAATTTAAATTATTTAGAAAAATGACCAAGCAGTCTACGTTTTGAATATTTAACTTTTTATTGACAATGTCGTTTTTCTTTAAAGCCGATTTAAGTTGTTTAGAAGATAACACAGGAGCCTTATGTTCTGGACAGCCGATTAATTTAGCAAAACAATAATAATTCTTCTTTTATCTAAGATTAGATTTCTTTTCTTTTATATATATTTGAAAGGGAAGGCCTTAAATCTCTATGCTATCTTCAGGGGGTGGAAGTTAATCTAAATCATTTAAAAGATGACAAACAATTCCCATAATCTGAACGGACAACCCCAATAGTCACCACTCTTTAATACCATCACACCATCATCAAGGTTTTTTGCGACTGAGCCACCCACCATTATGACAAGATGCTCCACTCTCACAAAAATATCTCCCAAACGATTCATAAGAAAAATGCCAATTTATCTTATGACAAACAATGGCTATAACTCCCAGCATTGACATTCACATTTATGTAACCTACCCTATTCAATATGGTTTTAATGCCAAAGGGTTGTAGCTCAATTGGTGAGGACGATGGTGTGTGATATAGAATCCATGCACCAAGGTTGAAATCCCCGGAGCCGCCTTCGCAACAGGTTCAATCCCTTATGGACTGGATCCCACTGTACGTGGCTGCTTAGCCGAAGGCGACTTGTGGTTTAGATGTATGCTTACTCAAATCGTTGTAATATGCTATACAAAGGAAAACATGCCAACGTTGATGTATTCCTGACTTGTTTTTATAAAAATAAGTATGCTCTTAACAATATCTAAAGTATCCTAGAGAATAATAATAACCAAATAATTTACCAATAAAAAAAATAATAATAACTAAATAATTCCTACCAAGATCCCATGGGTGTCCATTTTCCAATGTATGTCATTACAAAAATGTTAGAGAGGTAAATATTAAATATATGAAAATCAATATCCTCAAAATCATTATCTAACCCAGGACATTGATTCAAAGACTACTTATGATCGATAGGAAAACGAATAATCACCAAATTGCACTCGTGCATATATAACCACTACAAAATAGCCTCCACATGCATACCATAACTAAGAAAAATAAAATTTGAACTCAATCTATATTGATTTCCATGTCAAAGATATATTTGTCATCCCCTAAATGTTTCATATCAAAATCACACTGCAACAATCTTGAGCATTTTAATCTTCTTGCGAATGTGCTATCGTTTATAACACTCTCTTGAAGGTCGTTGCAACGCTCTACAACCTACTTGGTCGCCTTGGCTTCTCCAAAGAGTTGAGGTGAATTTGGTCTTGTTATTTTTACAGATTAGTTCTCATTCTTCTCATGTAATTTTATCCATCAGCATTAAATCCTATGTTGTACTCGACACCTTGGGATTTCACTAACTTTTCGACCACACATATACACACTAGTTTGTGACTCCCCGTGGACATGGGATTGGAATTCAGGGATTTTATGAATTATTCGACCTCCTAGAAACACAGAGGATAAAACGACACATCTTTTTAAATCTTCATCTCTTCCTTTGGAGGTTGAGAAACTAAAGTAGGGGCTCAACCATTCATTGTGATCTCTTAAGGGGCCCCAACATTTCATCTCTTCCTGATTGTAGGTTTTATTCGGGGTTATTCAGCCTCACGAAGGTATTATCTCTTCTCTACCTTCTCATTTCTATTTCATTATTTTAATCATTTGAGTTAGTTAATTTTAATTTTTGTATGATTTGGTCTCCCTTGCTTTGCTACTTTAGTTGCTCTTATCTCCTATTTTGTACGTGGGATAAAAACTAGGCAAGCCCTTTAAAGTTTTTGATACATCACAATAACATCTTGGGCAAGGAGATCCATCGTCTGGTACCAAGTTCTTTATTTAAACTGATATTTCCATTTTTCATTTAGGTTTTTATTTAAGAAATTTTTCTTTGGTAATCTAGAACTTTCCATCTCACATGTTTTGAAATCTCATTTTTGGCTCACTTAATGTAATGTAAGTTTAGAAGTATAATGTAAAATTTAACTTTGCACATATGCGGGACTGAGTTAAGGAACTGTTATAGATCGATGTTGAAGAGGCTATGGCATACATCCAACAAATATCTCAATTTTTCATGTGAGTATTGAGAACGTTGATGTTCAATACCATTTTATTAGGCAGTCGAGCATGAGAGGGTGATGGTTGAGAAAGTTGACTCTTCTCAAAATGTTACAAATGCGCTGCGAAGTGTAGTGAGCGTAGAGAATTTTAGAAGGTGACATTAGTCTAGAGGAATATTTTTTCCTAGCAAAATTAGTCAATAGTGATTGTAGTGCCTTTTGTCTTACAAGGTGTTTGAAATGTGGAAGTTTTTTAGGAAAGGTGTCTTGAACTTGCATCCTAATGCTAATAATACAAAAAACAAAATTGAGTTAGAGAACATAGAATCTCAATTTCGGTCGATAGATTTAATATTTTGACTTAAAAATAATTCTAGATGGGTTTTCCTTAGCTCTCTTATGAACGAGACACATATCCCTCAAAGCTCTATCATTTAAAAAAGTATAGCTCAATCAAATTTTTGTATAAGAAGTTACGACCTCTAGAATACGGGCTTCCCAAAATAGAAATGTAAATTCATCTAATATGCACAATAGCCTTGTAAGAGTGAGTTACGCTTGACCAACTTATGATTGCTTCTAGCGCATAATCAATTATTTTTGAACGGAGACAGTGAAGCACCCATGTGGGGGAGTAGATCATGATGAGCTTATTATAGGGGGAAGGAATATGATATTTATAGCCTCTTAAATCATATTGGAATTTTGGCTTTGGATTTTGGGCATCACACTTTGGGTGGTTTATCTCATGGTTTCCCATCTATAATTTTATGGTTTTATACACAGACTCTCCTATTTATTGGGTGCTTGAAATGGAGGGTTTCATAGTGATTTTTGTAGGTAGCTACTATAATTTCTTAATACCTCTTTTTGATCATGCTCTTGTAACGAAAATCTCCCTATAATAATCTTGTCACCTTTTTGATGATACTATAATTAATTCACCCTTTGAAGTTTTATGAAGTTAAAGAATGACCTAAAAATTATAAACAGGTTTTAAAAGGGATATGACATATTCAAGTAGATCTATCTATGTAAAAAAGAATTTGACGGCCTTAAAAGTAACATGGCCAATACCCCTATTTTAGTCCATCATGGTATTCAAATTTATTGTTTTAAAGCACCACGCATCTGACCACATCATGCCGATCATAATTCTTTAGAAAAATGATGGGGGAATAGATTCAAGAGAACTTCTTCAAAAAGCCATTATAAATAGTACATTTGGTTGAAAACACACCTTTTTTCCCGTAAAGGTGACTAATCAGTCTCAATTTTAAATATTAAAATTATATTTAATTGTGTATGCTCTTGATGGAATAGTGAAAATTATTCTTACTAAATAGGAGATTAGGTTCAATGAAAGGAGTGAATTGATTGTCAAAGTACAAGATTATAACATTGATATTAAACCTACAAACTTGGTAGGAGGGAAAGGATTGTGCAAACTCATAGTAAAAAATAAGAGAGAAGACGATTTAAGTGAAACTAAAAATTTCGCACTTGTAGTCTCTGTTGGACTTAAGAAAACGATTCTTAAATATTGCTTACTTCTGCTAGAGTACTTAATGAATAGTTATTTTTTAGTAAGGTTTTAGAATAAATAGATAATTGTAAGTTAGCGGGTTAGTTGCGAAGTTACGATCTGGTAGGTGCTTATATGAGAAATATAAGCCTTTAAAAAGCCTAATGTGGAACAACACATTACTAGTTATCCTTAAAAATTCAAAATAAATTAATATCTTTTATTTCTAAAAACAATTTGTGATCTGGTATTATTTGTGTTGTCTCCAACATTATTAACTTGGTATTAGAGCATGCAATGGTTTTGATCCTATGAGTGAGTTGTAGCTAAATTATGGTATATAAATATTTGCAATGGAAATGGAAGTTTATAGAGGTAATGTTGAAGTGAATTAGGTTCTTGTGTAAAATTTGTGAATAGGCGTGGTACATGATCAAAGAAGAAAATTTTGAATTTATTTCCCTAGGCGTGTGGAGAAGAAGAAATAGCATGGATATTACAATAAATAGATATAGAGAAGGAGGAATGTGCGGCATGTGGTTAGTTTAGACTGGTGAAGAATTGGTGGTTGTTGGCCGCATGATAGATTTGGAAGACCACTGTTGATTTAATTATAAAATCTGCAAGAAAGATAGTGAATTAATTGATGACGGAGATATAAGAAGTCCAAGGCGATTTGAATATAAAGTATAAGGTAATCCACTTTCCCAGAGAAGTAATGACAGGAGACACTATAAATAATGTGTTGGTCCTATATGGAAGCCAAAGATCGATATTTTAGACCTGAAATTATTGATGTATAACAAGGAAATTTAGGCATGGAATAAGTCAATGCACTAGTCTTTAATCTCTCTATTTTAAACACCAGTGAAGTGCAGAAGTTTATACCAAATACATAAACTGATTAAGGTACGAGCAGAATGTCTTTTTTTATTGAAAAATGAATTGTTTGAATATTTAATTGTCATTGAGAATTAACTTACCTAGGGCATGTAGTTGGAGTTATGGCACATATTCATAAGACGACAAATGTGTATGGTTTGAACTGTGATTTTTATGCATTATAAAAGATACACCAATATAGATGTGTAACGAACACACACACACACACACACATTGAAGGAGTTTTAGAATTTATTAAAGGGGAGTATTTGAAAAGATTATTTTGGAGGTAAATTTCATAATTGAATCTTTTCTTGTGGTTAAATAAGGGTATATATTTTGTTGAATAAGGGAACCCTTTTTCCTGCTATGTACAATTGTCCAAGATGGGTCACCGTCAAAATTTAAAACCAAAAGGGAAAGAGGAGGGAGAGAGTCCCTCCAAAGGCATATAAGAAAGTAATTCTATATTGGAATGAAGAGGAGCAGATATAATCGGAATAGAAGGCAAATTAGATGTAGCATTTCCCAAGGGCAACTGGGAAGTAGTAGACAAAGAAGAAAGCGACCCCAAATACAGACCCGCAACAACCAAGATAGGAGAAGATTACTAGCTAGGAATAATTGGTTGCGTATCCTTAGAAACAACATCAGAATAATTGACATAAACATCATTGCGAAAAGTAGTGAGTTGATGACGAAGGGAATTCTGCCACCAACCCGAGGATGATTGTTTAAAAGAAGAAAGGGATGCCATCATAATTTAGTTTTGTGTCGTTACAACATTAATCAAATGTTCAAGTCATCTATGTTACACTTGACAAAGATTTCAAATTCAGATGGTTGTATTGTTTGAGATTCTAGTGAGATATCAAATGGATAGTGTAATAGGATCACATAGGAGGTCGGAGGAAATGGATATAGGAGGAAATATATTAGTGATTCATGGCAGGAGAAGCATTCTTCTCCATTTTTGCCCCTTAAGAAAAGATGGGGATTGGATTTTCATATGAGTGCACTTGATGTATCAACATTTGATTGTTGCTATTTAGTACAAAAGAGCAGCATTTGGTTGATCTTCATTTAAACCATAGAGGAAGGATTCAAAACACTCGAGGGATATGTGGAGTCTCAAAGGAGAATTGTTATGTCATATGCAACACTGTAGAGGGATTTGATAGGTCTAGAATGTCAGAGGAATGTTTCTCTCTAATTATACAAGTAGGTTTGGGAAAAGCTACGCCGTTTCATGTTGTGTAGAGGTTTGTGGGTTCTATAATTAGGAGATCCGTTCATGGAGCTAGTCTCGTGTTTCCTGTGTCAGTGAGGATTATTCGTGAAGGTGATTCATCAAAGTATCGATAAGGGTTGTGTTAAACTCTTACAATGCACAAAACTCACTGGGATAAATCTAATAGGGGATAATTTTGTATTATTATATTACAAATTATTTTTTAGTATGATTTTTCAATAATTAATTAAAAATTGGTTAGTAGGTTATTTTGGAAGTTACGTTCCCATTGGTGGTTATACGTGAAATATATGGTTTCAAAAGACTAACGTGCATGCATGTATTAACATGCTAAAGAATCCTAGATAGATTAATATCTTTTTATTTCTACAACGACAGTGTGATTTGGTGTTATATGTGTTGGCTTTGCCATTGTAGATTTCCCTACCCACAAAGAATGTCTTCAACATCTATGCTAAAGAGAGAAGAACTATAGGCTAAAATCAACAAAAAAGTGTTATCTAGTGGATTGTAGGGTACAAGCAAGCGATTGATGAAATCTCGTTGGATTGTGCGAATAGAGAACAACAATAGAATTTATTAGAATAAAATCATGATGCAAAATATGTCAAAAAACTATTAATATACCCAGTGCCATTTTCTATCCCTTGAGGTTTCTTGTAATTGACGAGGCATTCTAACAATGGAACCAAAATACAATAGTTACAATTAAACCGCAATCAAATACTATCCACACTCATATTTTGATTGATGCTAATTACTTAAGTATGAGTGTTAAAGTGGTTGAATATAAAATACTCTACATCTAAAGTGTTTTGCAATTTCATTGATGAAATGATACCGATAATTTTCAAGGTTACTTAGACAATATTAATTGATAATTATAAAAACAATTCTGCTTCAAACATATCTATGTTTTGTATTATTATATGTAGCCTTGCATATTTAAATTCATTGGCTTACACCCACAGGGTAATGATCACGAAACAAAAATCTCACAACCATTATGCTCAAGATAGTAAATGATAATAACAAAAAATAGGAAAAAAAAAGGATATTTGATGTTCTTGGGGTAGACACAATCACAATAGAAAGAGATCACAGTTTTTCAAATTAAAATTGCTTATGAGACCGGTAGTAAGCTTCATATACCATTGAAATTTGTTGGAATACGAATAGCAACTGTCATCAAAGATTAGTAATTTGAATAATCATTAGGGAAAAGGGATCACATCTTTGACTAGGAAAGAAGAGATAAAGAAAATAGCGGTAGACAAGATTAAAAATATTAAGAACATTTTAAATAAATGTTTAATGGAAGAGATTAGAATAGAGAGTTTGTAGTTAGGGACTTTGTGTTATTACGAGATAAGAGAAGAGAACTTAGAGGTAGTCATAGGATGTTTGATTATCTTTGCATGGTCCAAATCGAAATCCATAAACATTTTTCTAGAATCATCTATTAATTGACATATCTTGGTGTTACTCAAATTCCCTCCCCTTATAATAGATAATACTTGAAGGTATTCTAATAGTAAAATAGGTCGTGTCATGTAGTACACCATAGGCGATTGAGATTTATGCGCTTTTATATATTTGTGTTTGTCTTGATTCTCGAGTTTTATCTCAAGTCATTTTTTCTAAATAGCATTGTAAAGTTTTGACTCTACAACACAATGGAATTTACAATAGTTCTTTTGAATTATTTTTGGTTCTTTCTACATGTAAAAGGTCATTGTCGAGAGTATTACATCCATTTGTTATCATCATTTTCACCGTGGTAATGTTTAAACAGTTCACATTCATTAGACATTGTATGTAGCATTAAGGTATTTTATTATATCCATCATCACATATTTACATACATACGATTACAACCACAAGGTCATGGTCAAGCAACAGGAATCTCACAACCATTGTTCACAAGATAGTCAACGATAGTGAAAAATGGAAAAACAAGCTCCTTGATGTTCTTTGCATAGACACAATCACACCAAAAAGAGTTGCGATAATATTTCAAATTGAAATTGTATATATGAGATCGGTAGTAAGCTTCGTACACCATTGAAAGTTTTTGGAATGCAAATAGAAAAGGTTATCAAAGATGAGTGATTTAAAGAATAATTAGGCAAAAGGGATCTTATTCTTTAAAAAATGGAAGGGAAAAGGGAAATAATAGTAGGCAAGTTGAAAATAGTAGGGAAAATTTAAACAAATCTTTAATAGAAGAGATAAGAAAAAAGAGATTTTGTAGTTAGTGACTTTGTGTCATTATAGGATAAGAGAACATAACTGAGAGATGACCATGGGACATTTCACTATCCTTGCTTGGTCCTATTTAAGGTCGGTTGATATTTTTTGGAATCACTTACCTATTGACATCTTGACGTTGAACTAAAATTTTCTCTCCTTATATTAGATAATACTTGATGCTATTCAATCAATAAAATGGGTCGTGTCATGTACTATACCATACCTGATTAAGTTTTGTCCTCTTTCAGGTATTCTTGTTTGTCTTTCTTCTTGAATGTCATTTGAGTACCTTTGTAAAATTTTGACTCTTGAAGCCGATGGACATTGCACTAGTTCTTCCCAATGATTTTTGGTTCTTTCTACATTTGCAAGGTCATTGTCAAGATTATCACATGCAATTGTTACCGTTATTTTGACATTGGTAATATTTAGAAGCGTCAAATTCATTAGATAATTTGTATCATTAAGTTATTTTAATATATGTAGCATCGCATATATACATTCATTCGATTGAATGCACATGGTAATGGTCAAGCAACAGGAATCTCACAACCATTATTCAAAAGATAGTCAATGATATTAACAAAGAGATGACATTAGGAATAGGTAGATGCCATTGCAGGGGTGGGTGGGAGGAGTGGGAGGGAGAGAAAATACGGTCTTTGGTGATATTTGGGTTGTCACGATCACATCGAAATGAGAGCTATTGGATTTTTCCAAATTAAAATTAAATTTCTCCAAATGAATAAAGAAACACATAATTATTTTGACATACTCAAAGGAATTTGATCAGTTTTTTGAGATACACTTTTGAAGAGACAACACGCGGTGATACCAAGACGAAAGCACACGCACGGTAACCAAAGACGCACAATGAACAAACAAAACACATGACTTTAGATTTCGAGGAACCAGGAACTTGGGAAACTAAGTTCCCGAGGTTCCTGGGATCCCGAAATCACGAAATCCCTAAGCAACGAAGAAGGATGAAAACCCAGGATTTCGAGATCTTGGGGTGTGGGGAAGCTAGAGGCCACCATAACCTTGAAAACCCAGATGTCCGAAAAAATGCAAACACTAAACAAACAAACAGCGAAACCCGAGAACCTCGTACTCCGGGGTTTCGAGAAATGGAAGAACTCTTCCAAACCCGGAACTCCGAGATCCTGGAATTCCGAAGAAAACAAAGGGAAAGAATAGTCAAGGACACAGAGGAAGCCTGGGAGTCCGAAGATCCGAAGGAGAAGTTCAGGACCTCGGAGTTTCGGGACTCCAAAACACAAGACAAAAAAAGACAACAACACAAACAAAGAAAGAAAAGAAAAACGAACAAAAACAAAGCAGAGCAGAAGGGGGCCCCCAACTCGAGAAGAGAAAGGTTGAGGTGCGTTATGAAGGACATGACAGAATGCAAAATAGTAAATCTATCGAAAGGGTTATCAATAATGAGACGACAAGGGAAAAATATACACCCATACATAAAATAGGCCAAAATTGAGACATGGCTAAATAGGGTGCCGGCATGTATGAAGTACACTGAACCAACCAAGGTAATGAATCCTTCAATTAATGCGCCTTTTCTTTGTGGAATGATACACAGATATGAATATTTATATAGGAAAATCGGTTGATGGTGGTATTGGTAAGGGAGATGCTACCGAAAATAGGCATGCGTGATTGTGCTTAGAAACTCAAGGATTGTCTGATGGATTCGATGGATCAAACTTCGAATCTATTATTATCTCTCGTGGGCATGTTTAGAATAATTTTATATTATATAAGATATTGTTGGATCACTAGATAGGATAAAGAATCAAGTCGTACACCAATTAATTTTTGTTGTGGAATTCACAAGGAATAGAAACTATCCAAGTTGGAAATTAAGGCATAATTATATCCGTAGGTATCAAGAGAATATATCCCTTAAGTTTTGGTATTACTCTATACGTGGATGATGGATTTTGATGATTAAGATAGACTTGACTCACTAAATATGTTCATGCTTATTTAGAATCTTTACGTAATAGTAGATGTTCTTGCATGTTAGTGTAGTGATTGTACAAACAACTGAATAGTAGAAGAGGAGACATTTTTATTTGAGAGTCGACATGTACAGACATCGTTCATCATGTGCTTCATAAATTGGTGTAAATAATGCTCGCCTACAACCAAACAATGTCAGCCGTTTGACCAAATTTCACAACAACTGTATGCTTGTTGAAGTTACAAGAAGAGTTAGTATTTGATTATAAAATTCCTATCCTAGAATGCTTGTAATGGAATAGTTTCTTGTGTTGTTCACTAGAGAATTAATTGTGTTTTGTTTCCAAAGCACTTATAAACCCAAAATAAAGGGTAGGTGGGCAATTGTGGAAGAAAGAGATATATTTCCCTTAAAAGTGTAGTGCTCGAGTATGATAG
The DNA here is from genome assembly GCF_030272615.1 of Cryptomeria japonica. Classification (NCBI taxonomy): domain Eukaryota; kingdom Viridiplantae; phylum Streptophyta; class Pinopsida; order Cupressales; family Cupressaceae; genus Cryptomeria; species Cryptomeria japonica. The sequence continues at coordinate 69,669 of NW_026729110.1, forward strand.
AAGGTATTGAAGTAGCCATGAAAAATAGAAGGTCTTGAGCTTTTGAGAATGTAGAGAAATTAATAGTTTCATTTCAATTTCTTATGTCTAGTGTGAAATTGTCTTTGCATATTTTGTTATGTTACGTTTAATGGCAATGATGTCTTGTTTAGAATATATGTGCTAGTTATATCTGCATTTAAAACATAACGGGAGGTTGCATTCTTCAGTCATATTCAACTTTGAAATATACTGAGAGGCTCAATTTTCGATATATAAACAAAGCATCATGATTGGAAACCTATAATATTACTTTTATGTTCGGTTAGACGAGTTAACTATTCTAGTATTATTACGAATGCTTTCTATTTTAATGTTCTAACATATGTTTAAACATACTCTTAGCTATGATAATTCTATGTGAGAGAAAAACATCGATAAATATAAGAGTTCAAACTACAACTCAATATACGAATCTTTTTATAAGAAACACTTTTATAATTATATAAATTAACACTTTGATATATATAGATAAAATTTTATATATATGGATGAAAAGATTCCTTAAATGGATGGAATACATTACGAGGAATATCAAAATGGATGGAAGACAGTAGCCACAGAAATAGAAATAGGAGAGGAGGGGGTAAATAGAGCTCTATTCTATTGGCATTCTACATTCACAATCCTCATAGCTTCGAATCGTGGCTCTTTGGCTTCATATTTCTGGTGGCTGTAAACCTGCATGTAGTCTCCAAACAGATACTCTGGATACTCTGGATAAACCGATAATTCATCACCGGTCTGAGCAGTAAGTTGAGATGCGGGATAAACCTTGGCATTATATGAGGGATTATAAAACGATGCCACTGAGAAACGGTTGCCATTCTTAGTGGGTAGAATGCGATGCCATGCGCTGGTGTATTTGCCGTTAGTGATGGCTTCCAACTGGTCCCCAATGTCAACAACTATTGCGTATGGAATGGGTTGCACGTCAACCCAAGTGCCATCATCGAGGACCTGCAAACCGGACACTTGATCGTCTTGGTATAAGAGAATGAGGCCACCTGCATCTGTGTGTGCACGGATGCCCTTGATGAGGTCCGGTCTAGGGCAAGGAGGATAATGGCTCACTTTGGTGCCGAAGAAGGGCTTCTCTCCTCCCGCAAATGCCTCTTTCAGGTACTCTTTCTCTAGCCCCAGATTCAAACTTATTACTTCCAACAGCTTTTCTGTCAATGAAAATATCTTGTTTCGAAACTCCTGGATAGTTTCCCTGAGAAAAATGCAATATAATGTCTTAGTATTTAGTTTTTCGATATCCAGAAACCAGAAACACTTGTATATAGATCATGCTCATATTAATTTTTTCTATTCTATATTTATAGAAACGTTTGAATTGTGCACAAAATAGTTGAGTAGTTGTACTTGAAATCACTGGGTTGGGAAGGCCATGAATTGGTCTCCTGCATCTCATGTATTTGAATAACATCTTCCCAATCAACGTTCTCGATCTTATCAGCGTTATCGCTGTCAAGAGCGTTGCTCAACAACCTTACAGGCAAAGAGGCATTGAAGCTCTGCTCTCTGTTAAGCTTGTAATGCTCCGAGCAAACTTTCTTTACACGGTCCATGAGTTCATGCTCTATGCCATGGTTCAAAAGCTGCAAACGCAAAACGAAATCACTTCAACTCTGTTTTCTCTATAATTAGTAAGTTTTGCACATGAGAAAATATGATCAGTTGTGTTTTTCACCTGAAAGAAACCAGTACTCTCGCAGGCCTTGGCTATTTCAGCCATGATCACCTCTCTGTCTCCTCCGTCTATGTTTTTCATGTCAATCACTGGAACGCCCATTTTCCTTATAAATTTGCACTACAAATTCTCTTGAAAAGGAGTAGAAGAAACGGGCTGCTGGTTACTGGTTACTACTTTTATGCAATGCTGTGGTGCGCGCAGCTCTTTATATAGATGCACATCAGGAAGGAATGTGACTGAGCTAAGCAATTAACATGAACACGATAGACGACTTACGTGGTCTGCGATGCCGCAGATTCAATGAATATGATAGACGACTTATCGTTATCGGCCTGGTCTGCGGATAAGTCTTGCATATAAACGTGAAATGAATTAAAACGTGTATCTTAACAACTGCGAGCGAAACAGAGATTAGGAGAGTATTTAGCTTTTCCAAAGAAACTGTTTATTCTCGGATTTTTGAAGATCTGCTTGTATTTTTTAATTATAAAGTCAATTTAACTCGTTTTGAAGATGACAATAGGTTTTTGAATAATTGATTACTACAGCGGGTGATAGGACTGATTAACCAATCGGATCAACAGAAACTGGGTAAGCAACGAAGTCGCTGCTGGCCCTGGAACCGGAACTTGTGTGGGCTCAGGAGATGCTGGCTAGTGAGATGGCTATGGTACTGGCCGTGCCTTTGCCTTCGTTCCTAGGTCTCAATCACGAACATCTGGATCTGGCTCACGAAGTGGTAAGTGAATTTAAATTATTTAGAAAAATGACCAAGCAGTCTACGTTTTGAATATTTAACTTTTTATTGACAATGTCGTTTTTCTTTAAAGCCGATTTAAGTTGTTTAGAAGATAACACAGGAGCCTTATGTTCTGGACAGCCGATTAATTTAGCAAAACAATAATAATTCTTCTTTTATCTAAGATTAGATTTCTTTTCTTTTATATATATTTGAAAGGGAAGGCCTTAAATCTCTATGCTATCTTCAGGGGGTGGAAGTTAATCTAAATCATTTAAAAGATGACAAACAATTCCCATAATCTGAACAGACAACCCCAATAGTCACCACTCTTTAATACCATCATCAAGGTTTTTTGCGACTGAGCCACCCACCATTATGACAAGATGCTCCACTCTCACAAAAATATCTCCCAAACGATTCATAAGAAAAATGCCAATTTATCTTATGACAAACAATGGCTATAACTCCCAGCATTGACATTCACATTTATGTAACCTACCCTATTCAATATGGTTTTAATGCCAAAGGGTTGTAGCTCAATTGGTGAGGACGATGGTGTGTGATATAGAATCCATGCACCAAGGTTGAAATCCCCGGAGCCGCCTTCGCAACAGGTTCAATCCCTTATGGACTGGATCCCACTGTACGTGGCTGCTTAGCCGAAGGCGACTTGTGGTTTAGATGTATGCTTACTCAAATCGTTGTAATATGCTATACAAAGGAAAACATGCCAACGTTGATGTATTCCTGACTTGTTTTTATAAAAATAAGTATGCTCTTAACAATATCTAAAGTATCCTAGAGAATAATAATAACCAAATAATTTACCAATAAAAAAAATAATAATAACTAAATAATTCCTACCAAGATCCCATGGGTGTCCATTTTCCAATGTATGTCATTACAAAAATGTTAGAGAGGTAAATATTAAATATATGAAAATCAATATCCTCAAAATCATTATCTAACCCAGGACATTGATTCAAAGACTACTTATGATCGATAGGAAAACGAATAATCACCAAATTGCACTCGTGCATATATAACCACTACAAAATAGCCTCCACATGCATACCATAACTAAGAAAAATAAAATTTGAACTCAATCTATATTGATTTCCATGTCAAAGATATATTTGTCATCCCCTAAATGTTTCATATCAAAATCACACTGCAACAATCTTGAGCATTTTAATCTTCTTGCGAATGTGCTATCGTTTATAACACTCTCTTGAAGGTCGTTGCAACGCTCTACAACCTACTTGGTCGCCTTGGCTTCTCCAAAGAGTTGAGGTGAATTTGGTCTTGTTATTTTTACAGATTAGTTCTCATTCTTCTCATGTAATTTTATCCATCAGCATTAAATCCTATGTTGTACTCGACACCTTGGGATTTCACTAACTTTTCGACCACACATATACACACTAGTTTGTGACTCCCCGTGGACATGGGATTGGAATTCAGGGATTTTATGAATTATTCGACCTCCTAGAAACACAGAGGATAAAACGACACATCTTTTTAAATCTTCATCTCTTCCTTTGGAGGTTGAGAAACTAAAGTAGGGGCTCAACCATTCATTGTGATCTCTTAAGGGGCCCCAACATTTCATCTCTTCCTGATTGTAGGTTTTATTCGGGGTTATTCAGCCTCACGAAGGTATTATCTCTTCTCTACCTTCTCATTTCTATTTCATTATTTTAATCATTTGAGTTAGTTAATTTTAATTTTTGTATGATTTGGTCTCCCTTGCTTTGCTACTTTAGTTGCTCTTATCTCCTATTTTGTACGTGGGATAAAAACTAGGCAAGCCCTTTAAAGTTTTTGATACATCACAATAACATCTTGGGCAAGGAGATCCATCGTCTGGTACCAAGTTCTTTATTTAAACTGATATTTCCATTTTTCATTTAGGTTTTTATTTAAGAAATTTTTCTTTGGTAATCTAGAACTTTCCATCTCACATGTTTTGAAATCTCATTTTTGGCTCACTTAATGTAATGTAAGTTTAGAAGTATAATGTAAAATTTAACTTTGCACATATGCGGGACTGAGTTAAGGAACTGTTATAGATCGATGTTGAAGAGGCTATGGCATACATCCAACAAATATCTCAATTTTTCATGTGAGTATTGAGAACGTTGATGTTCAATACCATTTTATTAGGCAGTCGAGCATGAGAGGGTGATGGTTGAGAAAGTTGACTCTTCTCAAAATGTTACAAATGCGCTGCGAAGTGTAGTGAGCGTAGAGAATTTTAGAAGGTGACATTAGTCTAGAGGAATATTTTTTCCTAGCAAAATTAGTCAATAGTGATTGTAGTGCCTTTTGTCTTACAAGGTGTTTGAAATGTGGAAGTTTTTTAGGAAAGGTGTCTTGAACTTGCATCCTAATGCTAATAATACAAAAAACAAAATTGAGTTAGAGAACATAGAATCTCAATTTCGGTCGATAGATTTAATATTTTGACTTAAAAATAATTCTAGATGGGTTTTCCTTAGCTCTCTTATGAACGAGACACATATCCCTCAAAGCTCTATCATTTAAAAAAGTATAGCTCAATCAAATTTTTGTATAAGAAGTTACGACCTCTAGAATACGGGCTTCCCAAAATAGAAATGTAAATTCATCTAATATGCACAATAGCCTTGTAAGAGTGAGTTACGCTTGACCAACTTATGATTGCTTCTAGCGCATAATCAATTATTTTTGAACGGAGACAGTGAAGCACCCATGTGGGGGAGTAGATCATGATGAGCTTATTATAGGGGGAAGGAATATGATATTTATAGCCTCTTAAATCATATTGGAATTTTGGCTTTGGATTTTGGGCATCACACTTTGGGTGGTTTATCTCATGGTTTCCCATCTATAATTTTATGGTTTTATACACAGACTCTCCTATTTATTGGGTGCTTGAAATGGAGGGTTTCATAGTGATTTTTGTAGGTAGCTACTATAATTTCTTAATACCTCTTTTTGATCATGCTCTTGTAACGAAAATCTCCCTATAATAATCTTGTCACCTTTTTGATGATACTATAATTAATTCACCCTTTGAAGTTTTATGAAGTTAAAGAATGACCTAAAAATTATAAACAGGTTTTAAAAGGGATATGACATATTCAAGTAGATCTATCTATGTAAAAAAGAATTTGACGGCCTTAAAAGTAACATGGCCAATACCCCTATTTTAGTCCATCATGGTATTCAAATTTATTGTTTTAAAGCACCACGCATCTGACCACATCATGCCGATCATAATTCTTTAGAAAAATGATGGGGGAATAGATTCAAGAGAACTTCTTCAAAAAGCCATTATAAATAGTACATTTGGTTGAAAACACACCTTTTTTCCCGTAAAGGTGACTAATCAGTCTCAATTTTAAATATTAAAATTATATTTAATTGTGTATGCTCTTGATGGAATAGTGAAAATTATTCTTACTAAATAGGAGATTAGGTTCAATGAAAGGAGTGAATTGATTGTCAAAGTACAAGATTATAACATTGATATTAAACCTACAAACTTGGTAGGAGGGAAAGGATTGTGCAAACTCATAGTAAAAAATAAGAGAGAAGACGATTTAAGTGAAACTAAAAATTTCGCACTTGTAGTCTCTGTTGGACTTAAGAAAACGATTCTTAAATATTGCTTACTTCTGCTAGAGTACTTAATGAATAGTTATTTTTTAGTAAGGTTTTAGAATAAATAGATAATTGTAAGTTAGCGGGTTAGTTGCGAAGTTACGATCTGGTAGGTGCTTATATGAGAAATATAAGCCTTTAAAAAGCCTAATGTGGAACAACACATTACTAGTTATCCTTAAAAATTCAAAATAAATTAATATCTTTTATTTCTAAAAACAATTTGTGATCTGGTATTATTTGTGTTGTCTCCAACATTATTAACTTGGTATTAGAGCATGCAATGGTTTTGATCCTATGAGTGAGTTGTAGCTAAATTATGGTATATAAATATTTGCAATGGAAATGGAAGTTTATAGAGGTAATGTTGAAGTGAATTAGGTTCTTGTGTAAAATTTGTGAATAGGCGTGGTACATGATCAAAGAAGAAAATTTTGAATTTATTTCCCTAGGCGTGTGGAGAAGAAGAAATAGCATGGATATTACAATAAATAGATATAGAGAAGGAGGAATGTGCGGCATGTGGTTAGTTTAGACTGGTGAAGAATTGGTGGTTGTTGGCCGCATGATAGATTTGGAAGACCACTGTTGATTTAATTATAAAATCTGCAAGAAAGATAGTGAATTAATTGATGACGGAGATATAAGAAGTCCAAGGCGATTTGAATATAAAGTATAAGGTAATCCACTTTCCCAGAGAAGTAATGACAGGAGACACTATAAATAATGTGTTGGTCCTATATGGAAGCCAAAGATCGATATTTTAGACCTGAAATTATTGATGTATAACAAGGAAATTTAGGCATGGAATAAGTCAATGCACTAGTCTTTAATCTCTCTATTTTAAACACCAGTGAAGTGCAGAAGTTTATACCAAATACATAAACTGATTAAGGTACGAGCAGAATGTCTTTTTTTATTGAAAAATGAATTGTTTGAATATTTAATTGTCATTGAGAATTAACTTACCTAGGGCATGTAGTTGGAGTTATGGCACATATTCATAAGACGACAAATGTGTATGGTTTGAACTGTGATTTTTATGCATTATAAAAGATACACCAATATAGATGTGTAACGAACACACACACACACACACACATTGAAGGAGTTTTAGAATTTATTAAAGGGGAGTATTTGAAAAGATTATTTTGGAGGTAAATTTCATAATTGAATCTTTTCTTGTGGTTAAATAAGGGTATATATTTTGTTGAATAAGGGAACCCTTTTTCCTGCTATGTACAATTGTCCAAGATGGGTCACCGTCAAAATTTAAAACCAAAAGGGAAAGAGGAGGGAGAGAGTCCCTCCAAAGGCATATAAGAAAGTAATTCTATATTGGAATGAAGAGGAGCAGATATAATCGGAATAGAAGGCAAATTAGATGTAGCATTTCCCAAGGGCAACTGGGAAGTAGTAGACAAAGAAGAAAGCGACCCCAAATACAGACCCGCAACAACCAAGATAGGAGAAGATTACTAGCTAGGAATAATTGGTTGCGTATCCTTAGAAACAACATCAGAATAATTGACATAAACATCATTGCGAAAAGTAGTGAGTTGATGACGAAGGGAATTCTGCCACCAACCCGAGGATGATTGTTTAAAAGAAGAAAGGGATGCCATCATAATTTAGTTTTGTGTCGTTACAACATTAATCAAATGTTCAAGTCATCTATGTTACACTTGACAAAGATTTCAAATTCAGATGGTTGTATTGTTTGAGATTCTAGTGAGATATCAAATGGATAGTGTAATAGGATCACATAGGAGGTCGGAGGAAATGGATATAGGAGGAAATATATTAGTGATTCATGGCAGGAGAAGCATTCTTCTCCATTTTTGCCCCTTAAGAAAAGATGGGGATTGGATTTTCATATGAGTGCACTTGATGTATCAACATTTGATTGTTGCTATTTAGTACAAAAGAGCAGCATTTGGTTGATCTTCATTTAAACCATAGAGGAAGGATTCAAAACACTCGAGGGATATGTGGAGTCTCAAAGGAGAATTGTTATGTCATATGCAACACTGTAGAGGGATTTGATAGGTCTAGAATGTCAGAGGAATGTTTCTCTCTAATTATACAAGTAGGTTTGGGAAAAGCTACGCCGTTTCATGTTGTGTAGAGGTTTGTGGGTTCTATAATTAGGAGATCCGTTCATGGAGCTAGTCTCGTGTTTCCTGTGTCAGTGAGGATTATTCGTGAAGGTGATTCATCAAAGTATCGATAAGGGTTGTGTTAAACTCTTACAATGCACAAAACTCACTGGGATAAATCTAATAGGGGATAATTTTGTATTATTATATTACAAATTATTTTTTAGTATGATTTTTCAATAATTAATTAAAAATTGGTTAGTAGGTTATTTTGGAAGTTACGTTCCCATTGGTGGTTATACGTGAAATATATGGTTTCAAAAGACTAACGTGCATGCATGTATTAACATGCTAAAGAATCCTAGATAGATTAATATCTTTTTATTTCTACAACGACAGTGTGATTTGGTGTTATATGTGTTGGCTTTGCCATTGTAGATTTCCCTACCCACAAAGAATGTCTTCAACATCTATGCTAAAGAGAGAAGAACTATAGGCTAAAATCAACAAAAAAGTGTTATCTAGTGGATTGTAGGGTACAAGCAAGCGATTGATGAAATCTCGTTGGATTGTGCGAATAGAGAACAACAATAGAATTTATTAGAATAAAATCATGATGCAAAATATGTCAAAAAACTATTAATATACCCAGTGCCATTTTCTATCCCTTGAGGTTTCTTGTAATTGACGAGGCATTCTAACAATGGAACCAAAATACAATAGTTACAATTAAACCGCAATCAAATACTATCCACACTCATATTTTGATTGATGCTAATTACTTAAGTATGAGTGTTAAAGTGGTTGAATATAAAATACTCTACATCTAAAGTGTTTTGCAATTTCATTGATGAAATGATACCGATAATTTTCAAGGTTACTTAGACAATATTAATTGATAATTATAAAAACAATTCTGCTTCAAACATATCTATGTTTTGTATTATTATATGTAGCCTTGCATATTTAAATTCATTGGCTTACACCCACAGGGTAATGATCACGAAACAAAAATCTCACAACCATTATGCTCAAGATAGTAAATGATAATAACAAAAAATAGGAAAAAAAAAGGATATTTGATGTTCTTGGGGTAGACACAATCACAATAGAAAGAGATCACAGTTTTTCAAATTAAAATTGCTTATGAGACCGGTAGTAAGCTTCATATACCATTGAAATTTGTTGGAATACGAATAGCAACTGTCATCAAAGATTAGTAATTTGAATAATCATTAGGGAAAAGGGATCACATCTTTGACTAGGAAAGAAGAGATAAAGAAAATAGCGGTAGACAAGATTAAAAATATTAAGAACATTTTAAATAAATGTTTAATGGAAGAGATTAGAATAGAGAGTTTGTAGTTAGGGACTTTGTGTTATTACGAGATAAGAGAAGAGAACTTAGAGGTAGTCATAGGATGTTTGATTATCTTTGCATGGTCCAAATCGAAATCCATAAACATTTTTCTAGAATCATCTATTAATTGACATATCTTGGTGTTACTCAAATTCCCTCCCCTTATAATAGATAATACTTGAAGGTATTCTAATAGTAAAATAGGTCGTGTCATGTAGTACACCATAGGCGATTGAGATTTATGCGCTTTTATATATTTGTGTTTGTCTTGATTCTCGAGTTTTATCTCAAGTCATTTTTTCTAAATAGCATTGTAAAGTTTTGACTCTACAACACAATGGAATTTACAATAGTTCTTTTGAATTATTTTTGGTTCTTTCTACATGTAAAAGGTCATTGTCGAGAGTATTACATCCATTTGTTATCATCATTTTCACCGTGGTAATGTTTAAACAGTTCACATTCATTAGACATTGTATGTAGCATTAAGGTATTTTATTATATCCATCATCACATATTTACATACATACGATTACAACCACAAGGTCATGGTCAAGCAACAGGAATCTCACAACCATTGTTCACAAGATAGTCAACGATAGTGAAAAATGGAAAAACAAGCTCCTTGATGTTCTTTGCATAGACACAATCACACCAAAAAGAGTTGCGATAATATTTCAAATTGAAATTGTATATATGAGATCGGTAGTAAGCTTCGTACACCATTGAAAGTTTTTGGAATGCAAATAGAAAAGGTTATCAAAGATGAGTGATTTAAAGAATAATTAGGCAAAAGGGATCTTATTCTTTAAAAAATGGAAGGGAAAAGGGAAATAATAGTAGGCAAGTTGAAAATAGTAGGGAAAATTTAAACAAATCTTTAATAGAAGAGATAAGAAAAAAGAGATTTTGTAGTTAGTGACTTTGTGTCATTATAGGATAAGAGAACATAACTGAGAGATGACCATGGGACATTTCACTATCCTTGCTTGGTCCTATTTAAGGTCGGTTGATATTTTTTGGAATCACTTACCTATTGACATCTTGACGTTGAACTAAAATTTTCTCTCCTTATATTAGATAATACTTGATGCTATTCAATCAATAAAATGGGTCGTGTCATGTACTATACCATACCTGATTAAGTTTTGTCCTCTTTCAGGTATTCTTGTTTGTCTTTCTTCTTGAATGTCATTTGAGTACCTTTGTAAAATTTTGACTCTTGAAGCCGATGGACATTGCACTACTTCTTCCCAATGATTTTTGGTTCTTTCTACATTTGCAAGGTCATTGTCAAGATTATCACATGCAATTGTTACCGTTATTTTGACATTGGTAATATTTAGAAGCGTCAAATTCATTAGATAATTTGTATCATTAAGTTATTTTAATATATGTAGCATCGCATATATACATTCATTCGATTGAATGCACATGGTAATGGTCAAGCAACAGGAATCTCACAACCATTATTCAAAAGATAGTCAATGATATTAACAAAGAGATGGCATTAGGAATAGGTAGATGCCATTGCAGGGGTGGGTGGGAGGAGTGGGAGGGAGAGAAAATACGGTCTTTGGTGATATTTGGGTTGTCACGATCACATCGAAATGAGAGCTATTGGATTTTTCCAAATTAAAATTAAATTTCTCCAAATGAATAAAGAAACACATAATTATTTTGACATACTCAAAGGAATTTGATCAGTTTTTTGAGATACACTTTTGAAGAGACAACACGCGGTGATACCAAGACGAAAGCACACGCACGGTAACCAAAGACGCACAATGAACAAACAAAACACATGACTTTAGATTTCGAGGAACCAGGAACTTGGGAAACTAAGTTCCCGAGGTTCCTGGGATCCCGAAATCACGAAATCCCTAAGCAACGAAGAAGGATGAAAACCCAGGATTTCGAGATCTTGGGGTGTGGGGAAGCTAGAGGCCACCATAACCTTGAAAACCCAGATGTCCGAAAAAATGCAAACACTAAACAAACAAACAGCGAAACCCGAGAACCTCGTACTCCGGGGTTTCGAGAAATGGAAGAACTCTTCCAAACCCGGAACTCCGAGATCCTGGAATTCCGAAGAAAACAAAGGGAAAGAATAGTCAAGGACACAGAGGAAGCCTGGGAGTCCGAAGATCCGAAGGAGAAGTTCAGGACCTCGGAGTTTCGGGACTCCAAAACACAAGACAAAAAAAGACAACAACACAAACAAAGAAAGAAAAGAAAAACGAACAAAAACAAAGCAGAGCAGAAGGGGGCCCCCAACTCGAGAAGAGAAAGGTTGAGGTGCGTTATGAAGGACATGACAGAATGCAAAATAGTAAATCTATCGAAAGGGTTATCAATAATGAGACGACAAGGGAAAAATATACACCCATACATAAAATAGGCCAAAATTGAGACATGGCTAAATAGGGTGCCGGCATGTATGAAGTACACTGAACCAACCAAGGTAATGAATCCTTCAATTAATGCGCCTTTTCTTTGTGGAATGATACACAGATATGAATATTTATATAGGAAAATCGGTTGATGGTGGTATTGGTAAGGGAGATGCTACCGAAAATAGGCATGCGTGATTGTGCTTAGAAACTCAAGGATTGTCTGATGGATTCGATGGATCAAACTTCGAATCTATTATTATCTCTCGTGGGCATGTTTAGAATAATTTTATATTATATAAGATATTGTTGGATCACTAGATAGGATAAAGAATCAAGTCGTACACCAATTAATTTTTGTTGTGGAATTCACAAGGAATAGAAACTATCCAAGTTGGAAATTAAGGCATAATTATATCCGTAGGTATCAAGAGAATATATCCCTTAAGTTTTGGTATTACTCTATACGTGGATGATGGATTTTGATGATTAAGATAGACTTGACTCACTAAATATGTTCATGCTTATTTAGAATCTTTACGTAATAGTAGATGTTCTTGCATGTTAGTGTAGTGATTGTACAAACAACTGAATAGTAGAAGAGGAGACATTTTTATTTGAGAGTCGACATGTACAGACATCGTTCATCATGTGCTTCATAAATTGGTGTAAATAATGCTCGCCTACAACCAAACAATGTCAGCCGTTTGACCAAATTTCACGACAACTGTATGCTTGTTGAAGTTACAAGAAGAGTTAGTATTTGATTATAAAATTCCTATCCTAGAATGCTTGTAATGGAATAGTTTCTTGTGTTGTTCACTAGAGAATTAATTGTGTTTTGTTTCCAAAGCACTTATAAACCCAAAATAAAGGGTAGGTGGGCAATTGTGGAAGAAAGAGATATATTTCCCTTAAAAGTGTAGTGCTCGAGTATGATAGAAGGTATTGAAGTAGCCATGAAAAATAGAAGGTCTTGAGCTTTTGAGAATGTAGAGAAATTAATAGTTTCATTTCAATTTCTTATGTCTAGTGTGAAATTGTCTTTGCATATTTTGTTATGTTACGTTTAATGGCAATGATGTCTTGTTTAGAATATATGTGCTAGTTATATCTGCATTTAAAACATAACGGGAGGTTGCATTCTTCAGTCATATTCAACTTTGAAATATACTGAGAGGCTCAATTTTCGATATATAAACAAAGCATCATGATTGGAAACCTATAATATTACTTTTATGTTCGGTTAGACGAGTTAACTATTCTAGTATTATTACGAATGCTTTCTATTTTAATGTTCTAACATATGTTTAAACATACTCTTAGCTATGATAATTCTATGTGAGAGAAAAACATCGATAAATATAAGAGTTCAAACTACAACTCAATATACGAATCTTTTTATAAGAAACACTTTTATAATTATATAAATTAACACTTTGATATATATAGATAAAATTTTATATATATGGATGAAAAGATTCCTTAAATGGATGGAATACATTACGAGGAATATCAAAATGGATGGAAGACAGTAGCCACAGAAATAGAAATAGGAGAGGAGGGGGTAAATAGAGCTCTATTCTATTGGCATTCTACATTCACAATCCTCATAGCTTCGAATCGTGGCTCTTTGGCTTCATATTTCTGGTGGCTGTAAACCTGCATGTAGTCTCCAAACAGATACTCTGGATACTCTGGATAAACCGATAATTCATCACCGGTCTGAGCAGTAAGTTGAGATGCGGGATAAACCTTGGCATTATATGAGGGATTATAAAACGATGCCACTGAGAAACGGTTGCCATTCTTAGTGGGTAGAATGCGATGCCATGCGCTGGTGTATTTGCCGTTAGTGATGGCTTCCAACTGGTCCCCAATGTCAACAACTATTGCGTATGGAATGGGTTGCACGTCAACCCAAGTGCCATCATCGAGGACCTGCAAACCGGACACTTGATCGTCTTGGTATAAGAGAATGAGGCCACCTGCATCTGTGTGTGCACGGATGCCCTTGATGAGGTCCGGTCTAGGGCAAGGAGGATAATGGCTCACTTTGGTGCCGAAGAAGGGCTTCTCTCCTCCCGCAAATGCCTCTTTCAGGTACTCTTTCTCTAGCCCCAGATTCAAACTTATTACTTCCAACAGCTTTTCTGTCAATGAAAATATCTTGTTTCGAAACTCCTGGATAGTTTCCCTGAGAAAAATGCAATATAATGTCTTAGTATTTAGTTTTTCGATATCCAGAAACCAGAAACACTTGTATATAGATCATGCTCATATTAATTTTTTCTATTCTATATTTATAGAAACGTTTGAATTGTGCACAAAATAGTTGAGTAGTTGTACTTGAAATCACTGGGTTGGGAAGGCCATGAATTGGTCTCCTGCATCTCATGTATTTGAATAACATCTTCCCAATCAACGTTCTCGATCTTATCAGCGTTATCGCTGTCAAGAGCGTTGCTCAACAACCTTACAGGCAAAGAGGCATTGAAGCTCTGCTCTCTGTTAAGCTTGTAATGCTCCGAGCAAACTTTCTTTACACGGTCCATGAGTTCATGCTCTATGCCATGGTTCAAAAGCTGCAAACGCAAAACGAAATCACTTCAACTCTGTTTTCTCTATAATTAGTAAGTTTTGCACATGAGAAAATATGATCAGTTGTGTTTTTCACCTGAAAGAAACCAGTACTCTCGCAGGCCTTGGCTATTTCAGCCATGATCACCTCTCTGTCTCCTCCGTCTATGTTTTTCATGTCAATCACTGGAACGCCCATTTTCCTTATAAATTTGCACTACAAATTCTCTTGAAAAGGAGTAGAAGAAACGGGCTGCTGGTTACTGGTTACTACTTTTATGCAATGCTGTGGTGCGCGCAGCTCTTTATATAGATGCACATCAGGAAGGAATGTGACTGAGCTAAGCAATTAACATGAACACGATAGACGACTTACGTGGTCTGCGATGCCGCAGATTCAATGAATATGATAGACGACTTATCGTTATCGGCCTGGTCTGCGGATAAGTCTTGCATATAAACGTGAAATGAATTAAAACGTGTATCTTAACAACTGCGAGCGAAACAGAGATTAGGAGAGTATTTAGCTTTTCCAAAGAAACTGTTTATTCTCGGATTTTTGAAGATCTGCTTGTATTTTTTAATTATAAAGTCAATTTAACTCGTTTTGAAGATGACAATAGGTTTTTGAATAATTGATTACTACAGCGGGTGATAGGACTGATTAACCAATCGGATCAACAGAAACTGGGTAAGCAACGAAGTCGCTGCTGGCCCTGGAACCGGAACTTGTGTGGGCTCAGGAGATGCTGGCTAGTGAGATGGCTATGGTACTGGCCGTGCCTTTGCCTTCGTTCCTAGGTCTCAATCACGAACATCTGGATCTGGCTCACGAAGTGGTAAGTGAATTTAAATTATTTAGAAAAATGACCAAGCAGTCTACGTTTTGAATATTTAACTTTTTATTGACAATGTCGTTTTTCTTTAAAGCCGATTTAAGTTGTTTAGAAGATAACACAGGAGCCTTATGTTCTGGACAGCCGATTAATTTAGCAAAACAATAATAATTCTTCTTTTATCTAAGATTAGATTTCTTTTCTTTTATATATATTTGAAAGGGAAGGCCTTAAATCTCTATGCTATCTTCAGGGGGTGGAAGTTAATCTAAATCATTTAAAAGATGACAAACAATTCCCATAATCTGAACAGACAACCCCAATAGTCACCACTCTTTAATACCATCACACCATCATCAAGGTTTTTTGCGACTGAGCCACCCACCATTATGACAAGATGCTCCACTCTCACAAAAATATCTCCCAAACGATTCATAAGAAAAATGCCAATTTATCTTATGACAAACAATGGCTATAACTCCCAGCATTGACATTCACATTTATGTAACCTACCCTATTCAATATGGTTTTAATGCCAAAGGGTTGTAGCTCAATTGGTGAGGACGATGGTGTGTGATATAGAATCCATGCACCAAGGTTGAAATCCCCGGAGCCGCCTTCGCAACAGGTTCAATCCCTTATGGACTGGATCCCACTGTACGTGGCTGCTTAGCCGAAGGCGACTTGTGGTTTAGATGTATGCTTACTCAAATCGTTGTAATATGCTATACAAAGGAAAACATGCCAACGTTGATGTATTCCTGACTTGTTTTTATAAAAATAAGTATGCTCTTAACAATATCTAAAGTATCCTAGAGAATAATAATAACCAAATAATTTACCAATAAAAAAAATAATAATAACTAAATAATTCCTACCAAGATCCCATGGGTGTCCATTTTCCAATGTATGTCATTACAAAAATGTTAGAGAGGTAAATATTAAATATATGAAAATCAATATCCTCAAAATCATTATCTAACCCAGGACATTGATTCAAAGACTACTTATGATCGATAGGAAAACGAATAATCACCAAATTGCACTCGTGCATATATAACCACTACAAAATAGCCTCCACATGCATACCATAACTAAGAAAAATAAAATTTGAACTCAATCTATATTGATTTCCATGTCAAAGATATATTTGTCATCCCCTAAATGTTTCATATCAAAATCACACTGCAACAATCTTGAGCATTTTAATCTTCTTGCGAATGTGCTATCGTTTATAACACTCTCTTGAAGGTCGTTGCAACGCTCTACAACCTACTTGGTCGCCTTGGCTTCTCCAAAGAGTTGAGGTGAATTTGGTCTTGTTATTTTTACAGATTAGTTCTCATTCTTCTCATGTAATTTTATCCATCAACATTAAATCCTATGTTGTACTCGACACCTTGGGATTTCACTAACTTTTCGACCACACATATACACACTAGTTTGTGACTCCCCGTGGACATGGGATTGGAATTCAGGGATTTTATGAATTATTCGACCTCCTAGAAACACAGAGGATAAAACGACACATCTTTTTAAATCTTCATCTCTTCCTTTGGAGGTTGAGAAACTAAAGTAGGGGCTCAACCATTCATTGTGATCTCTTAAGGGGCCCCAACATTTCATCTCTTCCTGATTGTAGGTTTTATTCGGGGTTATTCAGCCTCACGAAGGTATTATCTCTTCTCTACCTTCTCATTTCTATTTCATTATTTTAATCATTTGAGTTAGTTAATTTTAATTTTTGTATGATTTGGTCTCCCTTGCTTTGCTACTTTAGTTGCTCTTATCTCCTATTTTGTACGTGGGATAAAAACTAGGCAAGCCCTTTAAAGTTTTTGATACATCACAATAACATCTTGGGCAAGGAGATCCATCGTCTGGTACCAAGTTCTTTATTTAAACTGATATTTCCATTTTTCATTTAGGTTTTTATTTAAGAAATTTTTCTTTGGTAATCTAGAACTTTCCATCTCACATGTTTTGAAATCTCATTTTTGGCTCACTTAATGTAATGTAAGTTTAGAAGTATAATGTAAAATTTAACTTTGCACATATGCGGGACTGAGTTAAGGAACTGTTATAGATCGATGTTGAAGAGGCTATGGCATACATCCAACAAATATCTCAATTTTTCATGTGAGTATTGAGAACGTTGATGTTCAATACCATTTTATTAGGCAGTCGAGCATGAGAGGGTGATGGTTGAGAAAGTTGACTCTTCTCAAAATGTTACAAATGCGCTGCGAAGTGTAGTGAGCGTAGAGAATTTTAGAAGGTGACATTAGTCTAGAGGAATATTTTTTCCTAGCAAAATTAGTCAATAGTGATTGTAGTGCCTTTTGTCTTACAAGGTGTTTGAAATGTGGAAGTTTTTTAGGAAAGGTGTCTTGAACTTGCATCCTAATGCTAATAATACAAAAAACAAAATTGAGTTAGAGAACATAGAATCTCAATTTCGGTCGATAGATTTAATATTTTGACTTAAAAATAATTCTAGATGGGTTTTCCTTAGCTCTCTTATGAACGAGACACATATCCCTCAAAGCTCTATCATTTAAAAAAGTATAGCTCAATCAAATTTTTGTATAAGAAGTTACGACCTCTAGAATACGGGCTTCCCAAAATAGAAATGTAAATTCATCTAATATGCACAATAGCCTTGTAAGAGTGAGTTACGCTTGACCAACTTATGATTGCTTCTAGCGCATAATCAATTATTTTTGAACGGAGACAGTGAAGCACCCATGTGGGGGAGTAGATCATGATGAGCTTATTATAGGGGGAAGGAATATGATATTTATAGCCTCTTAAATCATATTGGAATTTTGGCTTTGGATTTTGGGCATCACACTTTGGGTGGTTTATCTCATGGTTTCCCATCTATAATTTTATGGTTTTATACACAGACTCTCCTATTTATTGGGTGCTTGAAATGGAGGGTTTCATAGTGATTTTTGTAGGTAGCTACTATAATTTCTTAATACCTCTTTTTGATCATGCTCTTGTAACGAAAATCTCCCTATAATAATCTTGTCACCTTTTTGATGATACTATAATTAATTCACCCTTTGAAGTTTTATGAAGTTAAAGAATGACCTAAAAATTATAAACAGGTTTTAAAAGGGATATGACATATTCAAGTAGATCTATCTATGTAAAAAAGAATTTGACGGCCTTAAAAGTAACATGGCCAATACCCCTATTTTAGTCCATCATGGTATTCAAATTTATTGTTTTAAAGCACCACGCATCTGACCACATCATGCCGATCATAATTCTTTAGAAAAATGATGGGGGAATAGATTCAAGAGAACTTCTTCAAAAAGCCATTATAAATAGTACATTTGGTTGAAAACACACCTTTTTTCCCGTAAAGGTGACTAATCAGTCTCAATTTTAAATATTAAAATTATATTTAATTGTGTATGCTCTTGATGGAATAGTGAAAATTATTCTTACTAAATAGGAGATTAGGTTCAATGAAAGGAGTGAATTGATTGTCAAAGTACAAGATTATAACATTGATATTAAACCTACAAACTTGGTAGGAGGGAAAGGATTGTGCAAACTCATAGTAAAAAATAAGAGAGAAGACGATTTAAGTGAAACTAAAAATTTCGCACTTGTAGTCTCTGTTGGACTTAAGAAAACGATTCTTAAATATTGCTTACTTCTGCTAGAGTACTTAATGAATAGTTATTTTTTAGTAAGGTTTTAGAATAAATAGATAATTGTAAGTTAGCGGGTTAGTTGCGAAGTTACGATCTGGTAGGTGCTTATATGAGAAATATAAGCCTTTAAAAAGCCTAATGTGGAACAACACATTACTAGTTATCCTTAAAAATTCAAAATAAATTAATATCTTTTATTTCTAAAAACAATTTGTGATCTGGTATTATTTGTGTTGTCTCCAACATTATTAACTTGGTATTAGAGCATGCAATGGTTTTGATCCTATGAGTGAGTTGTAGCTAAATTATGGTATATAAATATTTGCAATGGAAATGGAAGTTTATAGAGGTAATGTTGAAGTGAATTAGGTTCTTGTGTAAAATTTGTGAATAGGCGTGGTACATGATCAAAGAAGAAAATTTTGAATTTATTTCCCTAGGCGTGTGGAGAAGAAGAAATAGCATGGATATTACAATAAATAGATATAGAGAAGGAGGAATGTGCGGCATGTGGTTAGTTTAGACTGGTGAAGAATTGGTGGTTGTTGGCCGCATGATAGATTTGGAAGACCACTGTTGATTTAATTATAAAATCTGCAAGAAAGATAGTGAATTAATTGATGACGGAGATATAAGAAGTCCAAGGCGATTTGAATATAAAGTATAAGGTAATCCACTTTCCCAGAGAAGTAATGACAGGAGACACTATAAATAATGTGTTGGTCCTATATGGAAGCCAAAGATCGATATTTTAGACCTGAAATTATTGATGTATAACAAGGAAATTTAGGCATGGAATAAGTCAATGCACTAGTCTTTAATCTCTCTATTTTAAACACCAGTGAAGTGCAGAAGTTTATACCAAATACATAAACTGATTAAGGTACGAGCAGAATGTCTTTTTTTATTGAAAAATGAATTGTTTGAATATTTAATTGTCATTGAGAATTAACTTACCTAGGGCATGTAGTTGGAGTTATGGCACATATTCATAAGACGACAAATGTGTATGGTTTGAACTGTGATTTTTATGCATTATAAAAGATACACCAATATAGATGTGTAACGAACACACACACACACACACACATTGAAGGAGTTTTAGAATTTATTAAAGGGGAGTATTTGAAAAGATTATTTTGGAGGTAAATTTCATAATTGAATCTTTTCTTGTGGTTAAATAAGGGTATATATTTTGTTGAATAAGGGAACCCTTTTTCCTGCTATGTACAATTGTCCAAGATGGGTCACCGTCAAAATTTAAAACCAAAAGGGAAAGAGGAGGGAGAGAGTCCCTCCAAAGGCATATAAGAAAGTAATTCTATATTGGAATGAAGAGGAGCAGATATAATCGGAATAGAAGGCAAATTAGATGTAGCATTTCCCAAGGGCAACTGGGAAGTAGTAGACAAAGAAGAAAGCGACCCCAAATACAGACCCGCAACAACCAAGATAGGAGAAGATTACTAGCTAGGAATAATTGGTTGCGTATCCTTAGAAACAACATCAGAATAATTGACATAAACATCATTGCGAAAAGTAGTGAGTTGATGACGAAGGGAATTCTGCCACCAACCCGAGGATGATTGTTTAAAAGAAGAAAGGGATGCCATCATAATTTAGTTTTGTGTCGTTACAACATTAATCAAATGTTCAAGTCATCTATGTTACACTTGACAAAGATTTCAAATTCAGATGGTTGTATTGTTTGAGATTCTAGTGAGATATCAAATGGATAGTGTAATAGGATCACATAGGAGGTCGGAGGAAATGGATATAGGAGGAAATATATTAGTGATTCATGGCAGGAGAAGCATTCTTCTCCATTTTTGCCCCTTAAGAAAAGATGGGGATTGGATTTTCATATGAGTGCACTTGATGTATCAACATTTGATTGTTGCTATTTAGTACAAAAGAGCAGCATTTGGTTGATCTTCATTTAAACCATAGAGGAAGGATTCAAAACACTCGAGGGATATGTGGAGTCTCAAAGGAGAATTGTTATGTCATATGCAACACTGTAGAGGGATTTGATAGGTCTAGAATGTCAGAGGAATGTTTCTCTCTAATTATACAAGTAGGTTTGGGAAAAGCTACGCCGTTTCATGTTGTGTAGAGGTTTGTGGGTTCTATAATTAGGAGATCCGTTCATGGAGCTAGTCTCGTGTTTCCTGTGTCAGTGAGGATTATTCGTGAAGGTGATTCATCAAAGTATCGATAAGGGTTGTGTTAAACTCTTACAATGCACAAAACTCACTGGGATAAATCTAATAGGGGATAATTTTGTATTATTATATTACAAATTATTTTTTAGTATGATTTTTCAATAATTAATTAAAAATTGGTTAGTAGGTTATTTTGGAAGTTACGTTCCCATTGGTGGTTATACGTGAAATATATGGTTTCAAAAGACTAACGTGCATGCATGTATTAACATGCTAAAGAATCCTAGATAGATTAATATCTTTTTATTTCTACAACGACAGTGTGATTTGGTGTTATATGTGTTGGCTTTGCCATTGTAGATTTCCCTACCCACAAAGAATGTCTTCAACATCTATGCTAAAGAGAGAAGAACTATAGGCTAAAATCAACAAAAAAGTGTTATCTAGTGGATTGTAGGGTACAAGCAAGCGATTGATGAAATCTCGTTGGATTGTGCGAATAGAGAACAACAATAGAATTTATTAGAATAAAATCATGATGCAAAATATGTCAAAAAACTATTAATATACCCAGTGCCATTTTCTATCCCTTGAGGTTTCTTGTAATTGACGAGGCATTCTAACAATGGAACCAAAATACAATAGTTACAATTAAACCGCAATCAAATACTATCCACACTCATATTTTGATTGATGCTAATTACTTAAGTATGAGTGTTAAAGTGGTTGAATATAAAATACTCTACATCTAAAGTGTTTTGCAATTTCATTGATGAAATGATACCGATAATTTTCAAGGTTACTTAGACAATATTAATTGATAATTATAAAAACAATTCTGCTTCAAACATATCTATGTTTTGTATTATTATATGTAGCCTTGCATATTTAAATTCATTGGCTTACACCCACAGGGTAATGATCACGAAACAAAAATCTCACAACCATTATGCTCAAGATAGTAAATGATAATAACAAAAAATAGGAAAAAAAAAGGATATTTGATGTTCTTGGGGTAGACACAATCACAATAGAAAGAGATCACAGTTTTTCAAATTAAAATTGCTTATGAGACCGGTAGTAAGCTTCATATACCATTGAAATTTGTTGGAATACGAATAGCAACTGTCATCAAAGATTAGTAATTTGAATAATCATTAGGGAAAAGGGATCACATCTTTGACTAGGAAAGAAGAGATAAAGAAAATAGCGGTAGACAAGATTAAAAATATTAAGAACATTTTAAATAAATGTTTAATGGAAGAGATTAGAATAGAGAGTTTGTAGTTAGGGACTTTGTGTTATTACGAGATAAGAGAAGAGAACTTAGAGGTAGTCATAGGATGTTTGATTATCTTTGCATGGTCCAAATCGAAATCCATAAACATTTTTCTAGAATCATCTATTAATTGACATATCTTGGTGTTACTCAAATTCCCTCCCCTTATAATAGATAATACTTGAAGGTATTCTAATAGTAAAATAGGTCGTGTCATGTAGTACACCATAGGCGATTGAGATTTATGCGCTTTTATATATTTGTGTTTGTCTTGATTCTCGAGTTTTATCTCAAGTCATTTTTTCTAAATAGCATTGTAAAGTTTTGACTCTACAACACAATGGAATTTACAATAGTTCTTTTGAATTATTTTTGGTTCTTTCTACATGTAAAAGGTCATTGTCGAGAGTATTACATCCATTTGTTATCATCATTTTCACCGTGGTAATGTTTAAACAGTTCACATTCATTAGACATTGTATGTAGCATTAAGGTATTTTATTATATCCATCATCACATATTTACATACATACGATTACAACCACAAGGTCATGGTCAAGCAACAGGAATCTCACAACCATTGTTCACAAGATAGTCAACGATAGTGAAAAATGGAAAAACAAGCTCCTTGATGTTCTTTGCATAGACACAATCACACCAAAAAGAGTTGCGATAATATTTCAAATTGAAATTGTATATATGAGATCGGTAGTAAGCTTCGTACACCATTGAAAGTTTTTGGAATGCAAATAGAAAAGGTTATCAAAGATGAGTGATTTAAAGAATAATTAGGCAAAAGGGATCTTATTCTTTAAAAAATGGAAGGGAAAAGGGAAATAATAGTAGGCAAGTTGAAAATAGTAGGGAAAATTTAAACAAATCTTTAATAGAAGAGATAAGAAAAAAGAGATTTTGTAGTTAGTGACTTTGTGTCATTATAGGATAAGAGAACATAACTGAGAGATGACCATGGGACATTTCACTATCCTTGCTTGGTCCTATTTAAGGTCGGTTGATATTTTTTGGAATCACTTACCTATTGACATCTTGACGTTGAACTAAAATTTTCTCTCCTTATATTAGATAATACTTGATGCTATTCAATCAATAAAATGGGTCGTGTCATGTACTATACCATACCTGATTAAGTTTTGTCCTCTTTCAGGTATTCTTGTTTGTCTTTCTTCTTGAATGTCATTTGAGTACCTTTGTAAAATTTTGACTCTTGAAGCCGATGGACATTGCACTACTTCTTCCCAATGATTTTTGGTTCTTTCTACATTTGCAAGGTCATTGTCAAGATTATCACATGCAATTGTTACCGTTATTTTGACATTGGTAATATTTAGAAGCGTCAAATTCATTAGATAATTTGTATCATTAAGTTATTTTAATATATGTAGCATCGCATATATACATTCATTCGATTGAATGCACATGGTAATGGTCAAGCAACAGGAATCTCACAACCATTATTCAAAAGATAGTCAATGATATTAACAAAGAGATGGCATTAGGAATAGGTAGATGCCATTGCAGGGGTGGGTGGGAGGAGTGGGAGGGAGAGAAAATACGGTCTTTGGTGATATTTGGGTTGTCACGATCACATCGAAATGAGAGCTATTGGATTTTTCCAAATTAAAATTAAATTTCTCCAAATGAATAAAGAAACACATAATTATTTTGACATACTCAAAGGAATTTGATCAGTTTTTTGAGATACACTTTTGAAGAGACAACACGCGGTGATACCAAGACGAAAGCACACGCACGGTAACCAAAGACGCACAATGAACAAACAAAACACATGACTTTAGATTTCGAGGAACCAGGAACTTGGGAAACTAAGTTCCCGAGGTTCCTGGGATCCCGAAATCACGAAATCCCTAAGCAACGAAGAAGGATGAAAACCCAGGATTTCGAGATCTTGGGGTGTGGGGAAGCTAGAGGCCACCATAACCTTGAAAACCCAGATGTCCGAAAAAATGCAAACACTAAACAAACAAACAGCGAAACCCGAGAACCTCGTACTCCGGGGTTTCGAGAAATGGAAGAACTCTTCCAAACCCGGAACTCCGAGATCCTGGAATTCCGAAGAAAACAAAGGGAAAGAATAGTCAAGGACACAGAGGAAGCCTGGGAGTCCGAAGATCCGAAGGAGAAGTTCAGGACCTCGGAGTTTCGGGACTCCAAAACACAAGACAAAAAAAGACAACAACACAAACAAAGAAAGAAAAGAAAAACGAACAAAAACAAAGCAGAGCAGAAGGGGGCCCCCAACTCGAGAAGAGAAAGGTTGAGGTGCGTTATGAAGGACATGACAGAATGCAAAATAGTAAATCTATCGAAAGGGTTATCAATAATGAGACGACAAGGGAAAAATATACACCCATACATAAAATAGGCCAAAATTGAGACATGGCTAAATAGGGTGCCGGCATGTATGAAGTACACTGAACCAACCAAGGTAATGAATCCTTCAATTAATGCGCCTTTTCTTTGTGGAATGATACACAGATATGAATATTTATATAGGAAAATCGGTTGATGGTGGTATTGGTAAGGGAGATGCTACCGAAAATAGGCATGCGTGATTGTGCTTAGAAACTCAAGGATTGTCTGATGGATTCGATGGATCAAACTTCGAATCTATTATTATCTCTCGTGGGCATGTTTAGAATAATTTTATATTATATAAGATATTGTTGGATCACTAGATAGGATAAAGAATCAAGTCGTACACCAATTAATTTTTGTTGTGGAATTCACAAGGAATAGAAACTATCCAAGTTGGAAATTAAGGCATAATTATATCCGTAGGTATCAAGAGAATATATCCCTTAAGTTTTGGTATTACTCTATACGTGGATGATGGATTTTGATGATTAAGATAGACTTGACTCACTAAATATGTTCATGCTTATTTAGAATCTTTACGTAATAGTAGATGTTCTTGCATGTTAGTGTAGTGATTGTACAAACAACTGAATAGTAGAAGAGGAGACATTTTTATTTGAGAGTCGACATGTACAGACATCGTTCATCATGTGCTTCATAAATTGGTGTAAATAATGCTCGCCTACAACCAAACAATGTCAGCCGTTTGACCAAATTTCACGACAACTGTATGCTTGTTGAAGTTACAAGAAGAGTTAGTATTTGATTATAAAATTCCTATCCTAGAATGCTTGTAATGGAATAGTTTCTTGTGTTGTTCACTAGAGAATTAATTGTGTTTTGTTTCCAAAGCACTTATAAACCCAAAATAAAGGGTAGGTGGGCAATTGTGGAAGAAAGAGATATATTTCCCTTAAAAGTGTAGTGCTCGAGTATGATAGAAGGTATTGAAGTAGCCATGAAAAATAGAAGGTCTTGAGCTTTTGAGAATGTAGAGAAATTAATAGTTTCATTTCAATTTCTTATGTCTAGTGTGAAATTGTCTTTGCATATTTTGTTATGTTACGTTTAATGGCAATGATGTCTTGTTTAGAATATATGTGCTAGTTATATCTGCATTTAAAACATAACGGGAGGTTGCATTCTTCAGTCATATTCAACTTTGAAATATACTGAGAGGCTCAATTTTCGATATATACACAAAGCATCATGATTGGAAACCTATAATATTACTTTTATGTTCGGTTAGACGAGTTAACTATTCTAGTATTATTACGAATGCTTTCTATTTTAATGTTCTAACATATGTTTAAACATACTCTTAGCTATGATAATTCTATGTGAGAGAAAAACATCGATAAATATAAGAGTTCAAACTACAACTCAATATACGAATCTTTTTATAAGAAACACTTTTATAATTATATAAATTAACACTTTGATATATATAGATAAAATTTTATATATATGGATGAAAAGATTCCTTAAATGGATGGAATACATTACGAGGAATATCAAAATGGATGGAAGACAGTAGCCACAGAAATAGAAATAGGAGAGGAGGGGGTAAATAGAGCTCTATTCTATTGGCATTCTACATTCACAATCCTCATAGCTTCGAATCGTGGCTCTTTGGCTTCATATTTCTGGTGGCTGTAAACCTGCATGTAGTCTCCAAACAGATACTCTGGATACTCTGGATAAACCGATAATTCATCACCGGTCTGAGCAGTAAGTTGAGATGCGGGATAAACCTTGGCATTATATGAGGGATTATAAAACGATGCCACTGAGAAACGGTTGCCATTCTTAGTGGGTAGAATGCGATGCCATGCGCTGGTGTATTTGCCGTTAGTGATGGCTTCCAACTGGTCCCCAATGTCAACAACTATTGCGTATGGAATGGGTTGCACGTCAACCCAAGTGCCATCATCGAGGACCTGCAAACCGGACACTTGATCGTCTTGGTATAAGAGAATGAGGCCACCTGCATCTGTGTGTGCACGGATGCCCTTGATGAGGTCCGGTCTAGGGCAAGGAGGATAATGGCTCACTTTGGTGCCGAAGAAGGGCTTCTCTCCTCCCGCAAATGCCTCTTTCAGGTACTCTTTCTCTAGCCCCAGATTCAAACTTATTACTTCCAACAGCTTTTCTGTCAATGAAAATATCTTGTTTCGAAACTCCTGGATAGTTTCCCTGAGAAAAATGCAATATAATGTCTTAGTATTTAGTTTTTCGATATCCAGAAACCAGAAACACTTGTATATAGATCATGCTCATATTAATTTTTTCTATTCTATATTTATAGAAACGTTTGAATTGTGCACAAAATAGTTGAGTAGTTGTACTTGAAATCACTGGGTTGGGAAGGCCATGAATTGGTCTCCTGCATCTCATGTATTTGAATAACATCTTCCCAATCAACGTTCTCGATCTTATCAGCGTTATCGCTGTCAAGAGCGTTGCTCAACAACCTTACAGGCAAAGAGGCATTGAAGCTCTGCTCTCTGTTAAGCTTGTAATGCTCCGAGCAAACTTTCTTTACACGGTCCATGAGTTCATGCTCTATGCCATGGTTCAAAAGCTGCAAACGCAAAACGAAATCACTTCAACTCTGTTTTCTCTATAATTAGTAAGTTTTGCACATGAGAAAATATGATCAGTTGTGTTTTTCACCTGAAAGAAACCAGTACTCTCGCAGGCCTTGGCTATTTCAGCCATGATCACCTCTCTGTCTCCTCCGTCTATGTTTTTCATGTCAATCACTGGAACGCCCATTTTCCTTATAAATTTGCACTACAAATTCTCTTGAAAAGGAGTAGAAGAAACGGGCTGCTGGTTACTGGTTACTACTTTTATGCAATGCTGTGGTGCGCGCAGCTCTTTATATAGATGCACATCAGGAAGGAATGTGACTGAGCTAAGCAATTAACATGAACACGATAGACGACTTACGTGGTCTGCGATGCCGCAGATTCAATGAATATGATAGACGACTTATCGTTATCGGCCTGGTCTGCGGATAAGTCTTGCATATAAACGTGAAATGAATTAAAACGTGTATCTTAACAACTGCGAGCGAAACAGAGATTAGGAGAGTATTTAGCTTTTCCAAAGAAACTGTTTATTCTCGGATTTTTGAAGATCTGCTTGTATTTTTTAATTATAAAGTCAATTTAACTCGTTTTGAAGATGACAATAGGTTTTTGAATAATTGATTACTACAGCGGGTGATAGGACTGATTAACCAATCGGATCAACAGAAACTGGGTAAGCAACGAAGTCGCTGCTGGCCCTGGAACCGGAACTTGTGTGGGCTCAGGAGATGCTGGCTAGTGAGATGGCTATGGTACTGGCCGTGCCTTTGCCTTCATTCCTAGGTCTCAATCACGAACATCTGGATCTGGCTCACGAAGTGGTAAGTGAATTTAAATTATTTAGAAAAATGACCAAGCAGTCTACGTTTTGAATATTTAACTTTTTATTGACAATGTCGTTTTTCTTTAAAGCCGATTTAAGTTGTTTAGAAGATAACACAGGAGCCTTATGTTCTGGACAGCCGATTAATTTAGCAAAACAATAATAATTCTTCTTTTATCTAAGATTAGATTTCTTTTCTTTTATATATATTTGAAAGGGAAGGCCTTAAATCTCTATGCTATCTTCAGGGGGTGGAAGTTAATCTAAATCATTTAAAAGATGACAAACAATTCCCATAATCTGAACAGACAACCCCAATAGTCACCACTCTTTAATACCATCACACCATCATCAAGGTTTTTTGCGACTGAGCCACCCACCATTATGACAAGATGCTCCACTCTCACAAAAATATCTCCCAAACGATTCATAAGAAAAATGCCAATTTATCTTATGACAAACAATGGCTATAACTCCCAGCATTGACATTCACATTTATGTAACCTACCCTATTCAATATGGTTTTAATGCCAAAGGGTTGTAGCTCAATTGGTGAGGACGATGGTGTGTGATATAGAATCCATGCACCAAGGTTGAAATCCCCGGAGCCGCCTTCGCAACAGGTTCAATCCCTTATGGACTGGATCCCACTGTACGTGGCTGCTTAGCCGAAGGCGACTTGTGGTTTAGATGTATGCTTACTCAAATCGTTGTAATATGCTATACAAAGGAAAACATGCCAACGTTGATGTATTCCTGACTTGTTTTTATAAAAATAAGTATGCTCTTAACAATATCTAAAGTATCCTAGAGAATAATAATAACCAAATAATTTACCAATAAAAAAAATAATAATAACTAAATAATTCCTACCAAGATCCCATGGGTGTCCATTTTCCAATGTATGTCATTACAAAAATGTTAGAGAGGTAAATATTAAATATATGAAAATCAATATCCTCAAAATCATTATCTAACCCAGGACATTGATTCAAAGACTACTTATGATCGATAGGAAAACGAATAATCACCAAATTGCACTCGTGCATATATAACCACTACAAAATAGCCTCCACATGCATACCATAACTAAGAAAAATAAAATTTGAACTCAATCTATATTGATTTCCATGTCAAAGATATATTTGTCATCCCCTAAATGTTTCATATCAAAATCACACTGCAACAATCTTGAGCATTTTAATCTTCTTGCGAATGTGCTATCGTTTATAACACTCTCTTGAAGGTCGTTGCAACGCTCTACAACCTACTTGGTCGCCTTGGCTTCTCCAAAGAGTTGAGGTGAATTTGGTCTTGTTATTTTTACAGATTAGTTCTCATTCTTCTCATGTAATTTTATCCATCAGCATTAAATCCTATGTTGTACTCGACACCTTGGGATTTCACTAACTTTTCGACCACACATATACACACTAGTTTGTGACTCCCCGTGGACATGGGATTGGAATTCAGGGATTTTATGAATTATTCGACCTCCTAGAAACACAGAGGATAAAACGACACATCTTTTTAAATCTTCATCTCTTCCTTTGGAGGTTGAGAAACTAAAGTAGGGGCTCAACCATTCATTGTGATCTCTTAAGGGGCCCCAACATTTCATCTCTTCCTGATTGTAGGTTTTATTCGGGGTTATTCAGCCTCACGAAGGTATTATCTCTTCTCTACCTTCTCATTTCTATTTCATTATTTTAATCATTTGAGTTAGTTAATTTTAATTTTTGTATGATTTGGTCTCCCTTGCTTTGCTACTTTAGTTGCTCTTATCTCCTATTTTGTACGTGGGATAAAAACTAGGCAAGCCCTTTAAAGTTTTTGATACATCACAATAACATCTTGGGCAAGGAGATCCATCGTCTGGTACCAAGTTCTTTATTTAAACTGATATTTCCATTTTTCATTTAGGTTTTTATTTAAGAAATTTTTCTTTGGTAATCTAGAACTTTCCATCTCACATGTTTTGAAATCTCATTTTTGGCTCACTTAATGTAATGTAAGTTTAGAAGTATAATGTAAAATTTAACTTTGCACATATGCGGGACTGAGTTAAGGAACTGTTATAGATCGATGTTGAAGAGGCTATGGCATACATCCAACAAATATCTCAATTTTTCATGTGAGTATTGAGAACGTTGATGTTCAATACCATTTTATTAGGCAGTCGAGCATGAGAGGGTGATGGTTGAGAAAGTTGACTCTTCTCAAAATGTTACAAATGCGCTGCGAAGTGTAGTGAGCGTAGAGAATTTTAGAAGGTGACATTAGTCTAGAGGAATATTTTTTCCTAGCAAAATTAGTCAATAGTGATTGTAGTGCCTTTTGTCTTACAAGGTGTTTGAAATGTGGAAGTTTTTTAGGAAAGGTGTCTTGAACTTGCATCCTAATGCTAATAATACAAAAAACAAAATTGAGTTAGAGAACATAGAATCTCAATTTCGGTCGATAGATTTAATATTTTGACTTAAAAATAATTCTAGATGGGTTTTCCTTAGCTCTCTTATGAACGAGACACATATCCCTCAAAGCTCTATCATTTAAAAAAGTATAGCTCAATCAAATTTTTGTATAAGAAGTTACGACCTCTAGAATACGGGCTTCCCAAAATAGAAATGTAAATTCATCTAATATGCACAATAGCCTTGTAAGAGTGAGTTACGCTTGACCAACTTATGATTGCTTCTAGCGCATAATCAATTATTTTTGAACGGAGACAGTGAAGCACCCATGTGGGGGAGTAGATCATGATGAGCTTATTATAGGGGGAAGGAATATGATATTTATAGCCTCTTAAATCATATTGGAATTTTGGCTTTGGATTTTGGGCATCACACTTTGGGTGGTTTATCTCATGGTTTCCCATCTATAATTTTATGGTTTTATACACAGACTCTCCTATTTATTGGGTGCTTGAAATGGAGGGTTTCATAGTGATTTTTGTAGGTAGCTACTATAATTTCTTAATACCTCTTTTTGATCATGCTCTTGTAACGAAAATCTCCCTATAATAATCTTGTCACCTTTTTGATGATACTATAATTAATTCACCCTTTGAAGTTTTATGAAGTTAAAGAATGACCTAAAAATTATAAACAGGTTTTAAAAGGGATATGACATATTCAAGTAGATCTATCTATGTAAAAAAGAATTTGACGGCCTTAAAAGTAACATGGCCAATACCCCTATTTTAGTCCATCATGGTATTCAAATTTATTGTTTTAAAGCACCACGCATCTGACCACATCATGCCGATCATAATTCTTTAGAAAAATGATGGGGGAATAGATTCAAGAGAACTTCTTCAAAAAGCCATTATAAATAGTACATTTGGTTGAAAACACACCTTTTTTCCCGTAAAGGTGACTAATCAGTCTCAATTTTAAATATTAAAATTATATTTAATTGTGTATGCTCTTGATGGAATAGTGAAAATTATTCTTACTAAATAGGAGATTAGGTTCAATGAAAGGAGTGAATTGATTGTCAAAGTACAAGATTATAACATTGATATTAAACCTACAAACTTGGTAGGAGGGAAAGGATTGTGCAAACTCATAGTAAAAAATAAGAGAGAAGACGATTTAAGTGAAACTAAAAATTTCGCACTTGTAGTCTCTGTTGGACTTAAGAAAACGATTCTTAAATATTGCTTACTTCTGCTAGAGTACTTAATGAATAGTTATTTTTTAGTAAGGTTTTAGAATAAATAGATAATTGTAAGTTAGCGGGTTAGTTGCGAAGTTACGATCTGGTAGGTGCTTATATGAGAAATATAAGCCTTTAAAAAGCCTAATGTGGAACAACACATTACTAGTTATCCTTAAAAATTCAAAATAAATTAATATCTTTTATTTCTAAAAACAATTTGTGATCTGGTATTATTTGTGTTGTCTCCAACATTATTAACTTGGTATTAGAGCATGCAATGGTTTTGATCCTATGAGTGAGTTGTAGCTAAATTATGGTATATAAATATTTGCAATGGAAATGGAAGTTTATAGAGGTAATGTTGAAGTGAATTAGGTTCTTGTGTAAAATTTGTGAATAGGCGTGGTACATGATCAAAGAAGAAAATTTTGAATTTATTTCCCTAGGCGTGTGGAGAAGAAGAAATAGCATGGATATTACAATAAATAGATATAGAGAAGGAGGAATGTGCGGCATGTGGTTAGTTTAGACTGGTGAAGAATTGGTGGTTGTTGGCCGCATGATAGATTTGGAAGACCACTGTTGATTTAATTATAAAATCTGCAAGAAAGATAGTGAATTAATTGATGACGGAGATATAAGAAGTCCAAGGCGATTTGAATATAAAGTATAAGGTAATCCACTTTCCCAGAGAAGTAATGACAGGAGACACTATAAATAATGTGTTGGTCCTATATGGAAGCCAAAGATCGATATTTTAGACCTGAAATTATTGATGTATAACAAGGAAATTTAGGCATGGAATAAGTCAATGCACTAGTCTTTAATCTCTCTATTTTAAACACCAGTGAAGTGCAGAAGTTTATACCAAATACATAAACTGATTAAGGTACGAGCAGAATGTCTTTTTTTATTGAAAAATGAATTGTTTGAATATTTAATTGTCATTGAGAATTAACTTACCTAGGGCATGTAGTTGGAGTTATGGCACATATTCATAAGACGACAAATGTGTATGGTTTGAACTGTGATTTTTATGCATTATAAAAGATACACCAATATAGATGTGTAACGAACACACACACACACACACACACATTGAAGGAGTTTTAGAATTTATTAAAGGGGAGTATTTGAAAAGATTATTTTGGAGGTAAATTTCATAATTGAATCTTTTCTTGTGGTTAAATAAGGGTATATATTTTGTTGAATAAGGGAACCCTTTTTCCTGCTATGTACAATTGTCCAAGATGGGTCACCGTCAAAATTTAAAACCAAAAGGGAAAGAGGAGGGAGAGAGTCCCTCCAAAGGCATATAAGAAAGTAATTCTATATTGGAATGAAGAGGAGCAGATATAATCGGAATAGAAGGCAAATTAGATGTAGCATTTCCCAAGGGCAACTGGGAAGTAGTAGACAAAGAAGAAAGCGACCCCAAATACAGACCCGCAACAACCAAGATAGGAGAAGATTACTAGCTAGGAATAATTGGTTGCGTATCCTTAGAAACAACATCAGAATAATTGACATAAACATCATTGCGAAAAGTAGTGAGTTGATGACGAAGGGAATTCTGCCACCAACCCGAGGATGATTGTTTAAAAGAAGAAAGGGATGCCATCATAATTTAGTTTTGTGTCGTTACAACATTAATCAAATGTTCAAGTCATCTATGTTACACTTGACAAAGATTTCAAATTCAGATGGTTGTATTGTTTGAGATTCTAGTGAGATATCAAATGGATAGTGTAATAGGATCACACAGGAGGTCGGAGGAAATGGATATAGGAGGAAATATATTAGTGATTCATGGCAGGAGAAGCATTCTTCTCCATTTTTGCCCCTTAAGAAAAGATGGGGATTGGATTTTCATATGAGTGCACTTGATGTATCAACATTTGATTGTTGCTATTTAGTACAAAAGAGCAGCATTTGGTTGATCTTCATTTAAACCATAGAGGAAGGATTCAAAACACTCGAGGGATATGTGGAGTCTCAAAGGAGAATTGTTATGTCATATGCAACACTGTAGAGGGATTTGATAGGTCTAGAATGTCAGAGGAATGTTTCTCTCTAATTATACAAGTAGGTTTGGGAAAAGCTACGCCGTTTCATGTTGTGTAGAGGTTTGTGGGTTCTATAATTAGGAGATCCGTTCATGGAGCTAGTCTCGTGTTTCCTGTGTCAGTGAGGATTATTCGTGAAGGTGATTCATCAAAGTATCGATAAGGGTTGTGTTAAACTCTTACAATGCACAAAACTCACTGGGATAAATCTAATAGGGGATAATTTTGTATTATTATATTACAAATTATTTTTTAGTATGATTTTTCAATAATTAATTAAAAATTGGTTAGTAGGTTATTTTGGAAGTTACGTTCCCATTGGTGGTTATACGTGAAATATATGGTTTCAAAAGACTAACGTGCATGCATGTATTAACATGCTAAAGAATCCTAGATAGATTAATATCTTTTTATTTCTACAACGACAGTGTGATTTGGTGTTATATGTGTTGGCTTTGCCATTGTAGATTTCCCTACCCACAAAGAATGTCTTCAACATCTATGCTAAAGAGAGAAGAACTATAGGCTAAAATCAACAAAAAAGTGTTATCTAGTGGATTGTAGGGTACAAGCAAGCGATTGATGAAATCTCGTTGGATTGTGCGAATAGAGAACAACAATAGAATTTATTAGAATAAAATCATGATGCAAAATATGTCAAAAAACTATTAATATACCCAGTGCCATTTTCTATCCCTTGAGGTTTCTTGTAATTGACGAGGCATTCTAACAATGGAACCAAAATACAATAGTTACAATTAAACCGCAATCAAATACTATCCACACTCATATTTTGATTGATGCTAATTACTTAAGTATGAGTGTTAAAGTGGTTGAATATAAAATACTCTACATCTAAAGTGTTTTGCAATTTCATTGATGAAATGATACCGATAATTTTCAAGGTTACTTAGACAATATTAATTGATAATTATAAAAACAATTCTGCTTCAAACATATCTATGTTTTGTATTATTATATGTAGCCTTGCATATTTAAATTCATTGGCTTACACCCACAGGGTAATGATCACGAAACAAAAATCTCACAACCATTATGCTCAAGATAGTAAATGATAATAACAAAAAATAGGAAAAAAAAAGGATATTTGATGTTCTTGGGGTAGACACAATCACAATAGAAAGAGATCACAGTTTTTCAAATTAAAATTGCTTATGAGACCGGTAGTAAGCTTCATATACCATTGAAATTTGTTGGAATACGAATAGCAACTGTCATCAAAGATTAGTAATTTGAATAATCATTAGGGAAAAGGGATCACATCTTTGACTAGGAAAGAAGAGATAAAGAAAATAGCGGTAGACAAGATTAAAAATATTAAGAACATTTTAAATAAATGTTTAATGGAAGAGATTAGAATAGAGAGTTTGTAGTTAGGGACTTTGTGTTATTACGAGATAAGAGAAGAGAACTTAGAGGTAGTCATAGGATGTTTGATTATCTTTGCATGGTCCAAATCGAAATCCATAAACATTTTTCTAGAATCATCTATTAATTGACATATCTTGGTGTTACTCAAATTCCCTCCCCTTATAATAGATAATACTTGAAGGTATTCTAATAGTAAAATAGGTCGTGTCATGTAGTACACCATAGGCGATTGAGATTTATGCGCTTTTATATATTTGTGTTTGTCTTGATTCTCGAGTTTTATCTCAAGTCATTTTTTCTAAATAGCATTGTAAAGTTTTGACTCTACAACACAATGGAATTTACAATAGTTCTTTTGAATTATTTTTGGTTCTTTCTACATGTAAAAGGTCATTGTCGAGAGTATTACATCCATTTGTTATCATCATTTTCACCGTGGTAATGTTTAAACAGTTCACATTCATTAGACATTGTATGTAGCATTAAGGTATTTTATTATATCCATCATCACATATTTACATACATACGATTACAACCACAAGGTCATGGTCAAGCAACAGGAATCTCACAACCATTGTTCACAAGATAGTCAACGATAGTGAAAAATGGAAAAACAAGCTCCTTGATGTTCTTTGCATAGACACAATCACACCAAAAAGAGTTGCGATAATATTTCAAATTGAAATTGTATATATGAGATCGGTAGTAAGCTTCGTACACCATTGAAAGTTTTTGGAATGCAAATAGAAAAGGTTATCAAAGATGAGTGATTTAAAGAATAATTAGGCAAAAGGGATCTTATTCTTTAAAAAATGGAAGGGAAAAGGGAAACAATAGTAGGCAAGTTGAAAATAGTAGGGAAAATTTAAACAAATCTTTAATAGAAGAGATAAGAAAAAAGAGATTTTGTAGTTAGTGACTTTGTGTCATTATAGGATAAGAGAACATAACTGAGAGATGACCATGGGACATTTCACTATCCTTGCTTGGTCCTATTTAAGGTCGGTTGATATTTTTTGGAATCACTTACCTATTGACATCTTGACGTTGAACTAAAATTTTCTCTCCTTATATTAGATAATACTTGATGCTATTCAATCAATAAAATGGGTCGTGTCATGTACTATACCATACCTGATTAAGTTTTGTCCTCTTTCAGGTATTCTTGTTTGTCTTTCTTCTTGAATGTCATTTGAGTACCTTTGTAAAATTTTGACTCTTGAAGCCGATGGACATTGCACTACTTCTTCCCAATGATTTTTGGTTCTTTCTACATTTGCAAGGTCATTGTCAAGATTATCACATGCAATTGTTACCGTTATTTTGACATTGGTAATATTTAGAAGCGTCAAATTCATTAGATAATTTGTATCATTAAGTTATTTTAATATATGTAGCATCGCATATATACATTCATTCGATTGAATGCACATGGTAATGGTCAAGCAACAGGAATCTCACAACCATTATTCAAAAGATAGTCAATGATATTAACAAAGAGATGGCATTAGGAATAGGTAGATGCCATTGCAGGGGTGGGTGGGAGGAGTGGGAGGGAGAGAAAATACGGTCTTTGGTGATATTTGGGTTGTCACGATCACATCGAAATGAGAGCTATTGGATTTTTCCAAATTAAAATTAAATTTCTCCAAATGAATAAAGAAACACATAATTATTTTGACATACTCAAAGGAATTTGATCA
The DNA here is from genome assembly GCF_030272615.1 of Cryptomeria japonica. Classification (NCBI taxonomy): domain Eukaryota; kingdom Viridiplantae; phylum Streptophyta; class Pinopsida; order Cupressales; family Cupressaceae; genus Cryptomeria; species Cryptomeria japonica. The sequence goes on from NW_026729110.1 coordinate 106,824, forward strand.
GTTTTTTGAGATACACTTTTGAAGAGACAACACGCGGTGATACCAAGACGAAAGCACACGCACGGTAACCAAAGACGCACAATGAACAAACAAAACACATGACTTTAGATTTCGAGGAACCAGGAACTTGGGAAACTAAGTTCCCGAGGTTCCTGGGATCCCGAAATCACGAAATCCCTAAGCAACGAAGAAGGATGAAAACCCAGGATTTCGAGATCTTGGGGTGTGGGGAAGCTAGAGGCCACCATAACCTTGAAAACCCAGATGTCCGAAAAAATGCAAACACTAAACAAACAAACAGCGAAACCCGAGAACCTCGTACTCCGGGGTTTCGAGAAATGGAAGAACTCTTCCAAACCCGGAACTCCGAGATCCTGGAATTCCGAAGAAAACAAAGGGAAAGAATAGTCAAGGACACAGAGGAAGCCTGGGAGTCCGAAGATCCGAAGGAGAAGTTCAGGACCTCGGAGTTTCGGGACTCCAAAACACAAGACAAAAAAAGACAACAACACAAACAAAGAAAGAAAAGAAAAACGAACAAAAACAAAGCAGAGCAGAAGGGGGCCCCCAACTCGAGAAGAGAAAGGTTGAGGTGCGTTATGAAGGACATGACAGAATGCAAAATAGTAAATCTATCGAAAGGGTTATCAATAATGAGACGACAAGGGAAAAATATACACCCATACATAAAATAGGCCAAAATTGAGACATGGCTAAATAGGGTGCCGGCATGTATGAAGTACACTGAACCAACCAAGGTAATGAATCCTTCAATTAATGCGCCTTTTCTTTGTGGAATGATACACAGATATGAATATTTATATAGGAAAATCGGTTGATGGTGGTATTGGTAAGGGAGATGCTACCGAAAATAGGCATGCGTGATTGTGCTTAGAAACTCAAGGATTGTCTGATGGATTCGATGGATCAAACTTCGAATCTATTATTATCTCTCGTGGGCATGTTTAGAATAATTTTATATTATATAAGATATTGTTGGATCACTAGATAGGATAAAGAATCAAGTCGTACACCAATTAATTTTTGTTGTGGAATTCACAAGGAATAGAAACTATCCAAGTTGGAAATTAAGGCATAATTATATCCGTAGGTATCAAGAGAATATATCCCTTAAGTTTTGGTATTACTCTATACGTGGATGATGGATTTTGATGATTAAGATAGACTTGACTCACTAAATATGTTCATGCTTATTTAGAATCTTTACGTAATAGTAGATGTTCTTGCATGTTAGTGTAGTGATTGTACAAACAACTGAATAGTAGAAGAGGAGACATTTTTATTTGAGAGTCGACATGTACAGACATCGTTCATCATGTGCTTCATAAATTGGTGTAAATAATGCTCGCCTACAACCAAACAATGTCAGCCGTTTGACCAAATTTCACGACAACTGTATGCTTGTTGAAGTTACAAGAAGAGTTAGTATTTGATTATAAAATTCCTATCCTAGAATGCTTGTAATGGAATAGTTTCTTGTGTTGTTCACTAGAGAATTAATTGTGTTTTGTTTCCAAAGCACTTATAAACCCAAAATAAAGGGTAGGTGGGCAATTGTGGAAGAAAGAGATATATTTCCCTTAAAAGTGTAGTGCTCGAGTATGATAGAAGGTATTGAAGTAGCCATGAAAAATAGAAGGTCTTGAGCTTTTGAGAATGTAGAGAAATTAATAGTTTCATTTCAATTTCTTATGTCTAGTGTGAAATTGTCTTTGCATATTTTGTTATGTTACGTTTAATGGCAATGATGTCTTGTTTAGAATATATGTGCTAGTTATATCTGCATTTAAAACATAACGGGAGGTTGCATTCTTCAGTCATATTCAACTTTGAAATATACTGAGAGGCTCAATTTTCGATATATAAACAAAGCATCATGATTGGAAACCTATAATATTACTTTTATGTTCGGTTAGACGAGTTAACTATTCTAGTATTATTACGAATGCTTTCTATTTTAATGTTCTAACATATGTTTAAACATACTCTTAGCTATGATAATTCTATGTGAGAGAAAAACATCGATAAATATAAGAGTTCAAACTACAACTCAATATACGAATCTTTTTATAAGAAACACTTTTATAATTATATAAATTAACACTTTGATATATATAGATAAAATTTTATATATATGGATGAAAAGATTCCTTAAATGGATGGAATACATTACGAGGAATATCAAAATGGATGGAAGACAGTAGCCACAGAAATAGAAATAGGAGAGGAGGGGGTAAATAGAGCTCTATTCTATTGGCATTCTACATTCACAATCCTCATAGCTTCGAATCGTGGCTCTTTGGCTTCATATTTCTGGTGGCTGTAAACCTGCATGTAGTCTCCAAACAGATACTCTGGATACTCTGGATAAACCGATAATTCATCACCGGTCTGAGCAGTAAGTTGAGATGCGGGATAAACCTTGGCATTATATGAGGGATTATAAAACGATGCCACTGAGAAACGGTTGCCATTCTTAGTGGGTAGAATGCGATGCCATGCGCTGGTGTATTTGCCGTTAGTGATGGCTTCCAACTGGTCCCCAATGTCAACAACTATTGCGTATGGAATGGGTTGCACGTCAACCCAAGTGCCATCATCGAGGACCTGCAAACCGGACACTTGATCGTCTTGGTATAAGAGAATGAGGCCACCTGCATCTGTGTGTGCACGGATGCCCTTGATGAGGTCCGGTCTAGGGCAAGGAGGATAATGGCTCACTTTGGTGCCGAAGAAGGGCTTCTCTCCTCCCGCAAATGCCTCTTTCAGGTACTCTTTCTCTAGCCCCAGATTCAAACTTATTACTTCCAACAGCTTTTCTGTCAATGAAAATATCTTGTTTCGAAACTCCTGGATAGTTTCCCTGAGAAAAATGCAATATAATGTCTTAGTATTTAGTTTTTCGATATCCAGAAACCAGAAACACTTGTATATAGATCATGCTCATATTAATTTTTTCTATTCTATATTTATAGAAACGTTTGAATTGTGCACAAAATAGTTGAGTAGTTGTACTTGAAATCACTGGGTTGGGAAGGCCATGAATTGGTCTCCTGCATCTCATGTATTTGAATAACATCTTCCCAATCAACGTTCTCGATCTTATCAGCGTTATCGCTGTCAAGAGCGTTGCTCAACAACCTTACAGGCAAAGAGGCATTGAAGCTCTGCTCTCTGTTAAGCTTGTAATGCTCCGAGCAAACTTTCTTTACACGGTCCATGAGTTCATGCTCTATGCCATGGTTCAAAAGCTGCAAACGCAAAACGAAATCACTTCAACTCTGTTTTCTCTATAATTAGTAAGTTTTGCACATGAGAAAATATGATCAGTTGTGTTTTTCACCTGAAAGAAACCAGTACTCTCGCAGGCCTTGGCTATTTCAGCCATGATCACCTCTCTGTCTCCTCCGTCTATGTTTTTCATGTCAATCACTGGAACGCCCATTTTCCTTATAAATTTGCACTACAAATTCTCTTGAAAAGGAGTAGAAGAAACGGGCTGCTGGTTACTGGTTACTACTTTTATGCAATGCTGTGGTGCGCGCAGCTCTTTATATAGATGCACATCAGGAAGGAATGTGACTGAGCTAAGCAATTAACATGAACACGATAGACGACTTACGTGGTCTGCGATGCCGCAGATTCAATGAATATGATAGACGACTTATCGTTATCGGCCTGGTCTGCGGATAAGTCTTGCATATAAACGTGAAATGAATTAAAACGTGTATCTTAACAACTGCGAGCGAAACAGAGATTAGGAGAGTATTTAGCTTTTCCAAAGAAACTGTTTATTCTCGGATTTTTGAAGATCTGCTTGTATTTTTTAATTATAAAGTCAATTTAACTCGTTTTGAAGATGACAATAGGTTTTTGAATAATTGATTACTACAGCGGGTGATAGGACTGATTAACCAATCGGATCAACAGAAACTGGGTAAGCAACGAAGTCGCTGCTGGCCCTGGAACCGGAACTTGTGTGGGCTCAGGAGATGCTGGCTAGTGAGATGGCTATGGTACTGGCCGTGCCTTTGCCTTCATTCCTAGGTCTCAATCACGAACATCTGGATCTGGCTCACGAAGTGGTAAGTGAATTTAAATTATTTAGAAAAATGACCAAGCAGTCTACGTTTTGAATATTTAACTTTTTATTGACAATGTCGTTTTTCTTTAAAGCCGATTTAAGTTGTTTAGAAGATAACACAGGAGCCTTATGTTCTGGACAGCCGATTAATTTAGCAAAACAATAATAATTCTTCTTTTATCTAAGATTAGATTTCTTTTCTTTTATATATATTTGAAAGGGAAGGCCTTAAATCTCTATGCTATCTTCAGGGGGTGGAAGTTAATCTAAATCATTTAAAAGATGACAAACAATTCCCATAATCTGAACAGACAACCCCAATAGTCACCACTCTTTAATACCATCACACCATCATCAAGGTTTTTTGCGACTGAGCCACCCACCATTATGACAAGATGCTCCACTCTCACAAAAATATCTCCCAAACGATTCATAAGAAAAATGCCAATTTATCTTATGACAAACAATGGCTATAACTCCCAGCATTGACATTCACATTTATGTAACCTACCCTATTCAATATGGTTTTAATGCCAAAGGGTTGTAGCTCAATTGGTGAGGACGATGGTGTGTGATATAGAATCCATGCACCAAGGTTGAAATCCCCGGAGCCGCCTTCGCAACAGGTTCAATCCCTTATGGACTGGATCCCACTGTACGTGGCTGCTTAGCCGAAGGCGACTTGTGGTTTAGATGTATGCTTACTCAAATCGTTGTAATATGCTATACAAAGGAAAACATGCCAACGTTGATGTATTCCTGACTTGTTTTTATAAAAATAAGTATGCTCTTAACAATATCTAAAGTATCCTAGAGAATAATAATAACCAAATAATTTACCAATAAAAAAAATAATAATAACTAAATAATTCCTACCAAGATCCCATGGGTGTCCATTTTCCAATGTATGTCATTACAAAAATGTTAGAGAGGTAAATATTAAATATATGAAAATCAATATCCTCAAAATCATTATCTAACCCAGGACATTGATTCAAAGACTACTTATGATCGATAGGAAAACGAATAATCACCAAATTGCACTCGTGCATATATAACCACTACAAAATAGCCTCCACATGCATACCATAACTAAGAAAAATAAAATTTGAACTCAATCTATATTGATTTCCATGTCAAAGATATATTTGTCATCCCCTAAATGTTTCATATCAAAATCACACTGCAACAATCTTGAGCATTTTAATCTTCTTGCGAATGTGCTATCGTTTATAACACTCTCTTGAAGGTCGTTGCAACGCTCTACAACCTACTTGGTCGCCTTGGCTTCTCCAAAGAGTTGAGGTGAATTTGGTCTTGTTATTTTTACAGATTAGTTCTCATTCTTCTCATGTAATTTTATCCATCAGCATTAAATCCTATGTTGTACTCGACACCTTGGGATTTCACTAACTTTTCGACCACACATATACACACTAGTTTGTGACTCCCCGTGGACATGGGATTGGAATTCAGGGATTTTATGAATTATTCGACCTCCTAGAAACACAGAGGATAAAACGACACATCTTTTTAAATCTTCATCTCTTCCTTTGGAGGTTGAGAAACTAAAGTAGGGGCTCAACCATTCATTGTGATCTCTTAAGGGGCCCCAACATTTCATCTCTTCCTGATTGTAGGTTTTATTCGGGGTTATTCAGCCTCACGAAGGTATTATCTCTTCTCTACCTTCTCATTTCTATTTCATTATTTTAATCATTTGAGTTAGTTAATTTTAATTTTTGTATGATTTGGTCTCCCTTGCTTTGCTACTTTAGTTGCTCTTATCTCCTATTTTGTACGTGGGATAAAAACTAGGCAAGCCCTTTAAAGTTTTTGATACATCACAATAACATCTTGGGCAAGGAGATCCATCGTCTGGTACCAAGTTCTTTATTTAAACTGATATTTCCATTTTTCATTTAGGTTTTTATTTAAGAAATTTTTCTTTGGTAATCTAGAACTTTCCATCTCACATGTTTTGAAATCTCATTTTTGGCTCACTTAATGTAATGTAAGTTTAGAAGTATAATGTAAAATTTAACTTTGCACATATGCGGGACTGAGTTAAGGAACTGTTATAGATCGATGTTGAAGAGGCTATGGCATACATCCAACAAATATCTCAATTTTTCATGTGAGTATTGAGAACGTTGATGTTCAATACCATTTTATTAGGCAGTCGAGCATGAGAGGGTGATGGTTGAGAAAGTTGACTCTTCTCAAAATGTTACAAATGCGCTGCGAAGTGTAGTGAGCGTAGAGAATTTTAGAAGGTGACATTAGTCTAGAGGAATATTTTTTCCTAGCAAAATTAGTCAATAGTGATTGTAGTGCCTTTTGTCTTACAAGGTGTTTGAAATGTGGAAGTTTTTTAGGAAAGGTGTCTTGAACTTGCATCCTAATGCTAATAATACAAAAAACAAAATTGAGTTAGAGAACATAGAATCTCAATTTCGGTCGATAGATTTAATATTTTGACTTAAAAATAATTCTAGATGGGTTTTCCTTAGCTCTCTTATGAACGAGACACATATCCCTCAAAGCTCTATCATTTAAAAAAGTATAGCTCAATCAAATTTTTGTATAAGAAGTTACGACCTCTAGAATACGGGCTTCCCAAAATAGAAATGTAAATTCATCTAATATGCACAATAGCCTTGTAAGAGTGAGTTACGCTTGACCAACTTATGATTGCTTCTAGCGCATAATCAATTATTTTTGAACGGAGACAGTGAAGCACCCATGTGGGGGAGTAGATCATGATGAGCTTATTATAGGGGGAAGGAATATGATATTTATAGCCTCTTAAATCATATTGGAATTTTGGCTTTGGATTTTGGGCATCACACTTTGGGTGGTTTATCTCATGGTTTCCCATCTATAATTTTATGGTTTTATACACAGACTCTCCTATTTATTGGGTGCTTGAAATGGAGGGTTTCATAGTGATTTTTGTAGGTAGCTACTATAATTTCTTAATACCTCTTTTTGATCATGCTCTTGTAACGAAAATCTCCCTATAATAATCTTGTCACCTTTTTGATGATACTATAATTAATTCACCCTTTGAAGTTTTATGAAGTTAAAGAATGACCTAAAAATTATAAACAGGTTTTAAAAGGGATATGACATATTCAAGTAGATCTATCTATGTAAAAAAGAATTTGACGGCCTTAAAAGTAACATGGCCAATACCCCTATTTTAGTCCATCATGGTATTCAAATTTATTGTTTTAAAGCACCACGCATCTGACCACATCATGCCGATCATAATTCTTTAGAAAAATGATGGGGGAATAGATTCAAGAGAACTTCTTCAAAAAGCCATTATAAATAGTACATTTGGTTGAAAACACACCTTTTTTCCCGTAAAGGTGACTAATCAGTCTCAATTTTAAATATTAAAATTATATTTAATTGTGTATGCTCTTGATGGAATAGTGAAAATTATTCTTACTAAATAGGAGATTAGGTTCAATGAAAGGAGTGAATTGATTGTCAAAGTACAAGATTATAACATTGATATTAAACCTACAAACTTGGTAGGAGGGAAAGGATTGTGCAAACTCATAGTAAAAAATAAGAGAGAAGACGATTTAAGTGAAACTAAAAATTTCGCACTTGTAGTCTCTGTTGGACTTAAGAAAACGATTCTTAAATATTGCTTACTTCTGCTAGAGTACTTAATGAATAGTTATTTTTTAGTAAGGTTTTAGAATAAATAGATAATTGTAAGTTAGCGGGTTAGTTGCGAAGTTACGATCTGGTAGGTGCTTATATGAGAAATATAAGCCTTTAAAAAGCCTAATGTGGAACAACACATTACTAGTTATCCTTAAAAATTCAAAATAAATTAATATCTTTTATTTCTAAAAACAATTTGTGATCTGGTATTATTTGTGTTGTCTCCAACATTATTAACTTGGTATTAGAGCATGCAATGGTTTTGATCCTATGAGTGAGTTGTAGCTAAATTATGGTATATAAATATTTGCAATGGAAATGGAAGTTTATAGAGGTAATGTTGAAGTGAATTAGGTTCTTGTGTAAAATTTGTGAATAGGCGTGGTACATGATCAAAGAAGAAAATTTTGAATTTATTTCCCTAGGCGTGTGGAGAAGAAGAAATAGCATGGATATTACAATAAATAGATATAGAGAAGGAGGAATGTGCGGCATGTGGTTAGTTTAGACTGGTGAAGAATTGGTGGTTGTTGGCCGCATGATAGATTTGGAAGACCACTGTTGATTTAATTATAAAATCTGCAAGAAAGATAGTGAATTAATTGATGACGGAGATATAAGAAGTCCAAGGCGATTTGAATATAAAGTATAAGGTAATCCACTTTCCCAGAGAAGTAATGACAGGAGACACTATAAATAATGTGTTGGTCCTATATGGAAGCCAAAGATCGATATTTTAGACCTGAAATTATTGATGTATAACAAGGAAATTTAGGCATGGAATAAGTCAATGCACTAGTCTTTAATCTCTCTATTTTAAACACCAGTGAAGTGCAGAAGTTTATACCAAATACATAAACTGATTAAGGTACGAGCAGAATGTCTTTTTTTATTGAAAAATGAATTGTTTGAATATTTAATTGTCATTGAGAATTAACTTACCTAGGGCATGTAGTTGGAGTTATGGCACATATTCATAAGACGACAAATGTGTATGGTTTGAACTGTGATTTTTATGCATTATAAAAGATACACCAATATAGATGTGTAACGAACACACACACACACACACACATTGAAGGAGTTTTAGAATTTATTAAAGGGGAGTATTTGAAAAGATTATTTTGGAGGTAAATTTCATAATTGAATCTTTTCTTGTGGTTAAATAAGGGTATATATTTTGTTGAATAAGGGAACCCTTTTTCCTGCTATGTACAATTGTCCAAGATGGGTCACCGTCAAAATTTAAAACCAAAAGGGAAAGAGGAGGGAGAGAGTCCCTCCAAAGGCATATAAGAAAGTAATTCTATATTGGAATGAAGAGGAGCAGATATAATCGGAATAGAAGGCAAATTAGATGTAGCATTTCCCAAGGGCAACTGGGAAGTAGTAGACAAAGAAGAAAGCGACCCCAAATACAGACCCGCAACAACCAAGATAGGAGAAGATTACTAGCTAGGAATAATTGGTTGCGTATCCTTAGAAACAACATCAGAATAATTGACATAAACATCATTGCGAAAAGTAGTGAGTTGATGACGAAGGGAATTCTGCCACCAACCCGAGGATGATTGTTTAAAAGAAGAAAGGGATGCCATCATAATTTAGTTTTGTGTCGTTACAACATTAATCAAATGTTCAAGTCATCTATGTTACACTTGACAAAGATTTCAAATTCAGATGGTTGTATTGTTTGAGATTCTAGTGAGATATCAAATGGATAGTGTAATAGGATCACATAGGAGGTCGGAGGAAATGGATATAGGAGGAAATATATTAGTGATTCATGGCAGGAGAAGCATTCTTCTCCATTTTTGCCCCTTAAGAAAAGATGGGGATTGGATTTTCATATGAGTGCACTTGATGTATCAACATTTGATTGTTGCTATTTAGTACAAAAGAGCAGCATTTGGTTGATCTTCATTTAAACCATAGAGGAAGGATTCAAAACACTCGAGGGATATGTGGAGTCTCAAAGGAGAATTGTTATGTCATATGCAACACTGTAGAGGGATTTGATAGGTCTAGAATGTCAGAGGAATGTTTCTCTCTAATTATACAAGTAGGTTTGGGAAAAGCTACGCCGTTTCATGTTGTGTAGAGGTTTGTGGGTTCTATAATTAGGAGATCCGTTCATGGAGCTAGTCTCGTGTTTCCTGTGTCAGTGAGGATTATTCGTGAAGGTGATTCATCAAAGTATCGATAAGGGTTGTGTTAAACTCTTACAATGCACAAAACTCACTGGGATAAATCTAATAGGGGATAATTTTGTATTATTATATTACAAATTATTTTTTAGTATGATTTTTCAATAATTAATTAAAAATTGGTTAGTAGGTTATTTTGGAAGTTACGTTCCCATTGGTGGTTATACGTGAAATATATGGTTTCAAAAGACTAACGTGCATGCATGTATTAACATGCTAAAGAATCCTAGATAGATTAATATCTTTTTATTTCTACAACGACAGTGTGATTTGGTGTTATATGTGTTGGCTTTGCCATTGTAGATTTCCCTACCCACAAAGAATGTCTTCAACATCTATGCTAAAGAGAGAAGAACTATAGGCTAAAATCAACAAAAAAGTGTTATCTAGTGGATTGTAGGGTACAAGCAAGCGATTGATGAAATCTCGTTGGATTGTGCGAATAGAGAACAACAATAGAATTTATTAGAATAAAATCATGATGCAAAATATGTCAAAAAACTATTAATATACCCAGTGCCATTTTCTATCCCTTGAGGTTTCTTGTAATTGACGAGGCATTCTAACAATGGAACCAAAATACAATAGTTACAATTAAACCGCAATCAAATACTATCCACACTCATATTTTGATTGATGCTAATTACTTAAGTATGAGTGTTAAAGTGGTTGAATATAAAATACTCTACATCTAAAGTGTTTTGCAATTTCATTGATGAAATGATACCGATAATTTTCAAGGTTACTTAGACAATATTAATTGATAATTATAAAAACAATTCTGCTTCAAACATATCTATGTTTTGTATTATTATATGTAGCCTTGCATATTTAAATTCATTGGCTTACACCCACAGGGTAATGATCACGAAACAAAAATCTCACAACCATTATGCTCAAGATAGTAAATGATAATAACAAAAAATAGGAAAAAAAAAGGATATTTGATGTTCTTGGGGTAGACACAATCACAATAGAAAGAGATCACAGTTTTTCAAATTAAAATTGCTTATGAGACCGGTAGTAAGCTTCATATACCATTGAAATTTGTTGGAATACGAATAGCAACTGTCATCAAAGATTAGTAATTTGAATAATCATTAGGGAAAAGGGATCACATCTTTGACTAGGAAAGAAGAGATAAAGAAAATAGCGGTAGACAAGATTAAAAATATTAAGAACATTTTAAATAAATGTTTAATGGAAGAGATTAGAATAGAGAGTTTGTAGTTAGGGACTTTGTGTTATTACGAGATAAGAGAAGAGAACTTAGAGGTAGTCATAGGATGTTTGATTATCTTTGCATGGTCCAAATCGAAATCCATAAACATTTTTCTAGAATCATCTATTAATTGACATATCTTGGTGTTACTCAAATTCCCTCCCCTTATAATAGATAATACTTGAAGGTATTCTAATAGTAAAATAGGTCGTGTCATGTAGTACACCATAGGCGATTGAGATTTATGCGCTTTTATATATTTGTGTTTGTCTTGATTCTCGAGTTTTATCTCAAGTCATTTTTTCTAAATAGCATTGTAAAGTTTTGACTCTACAACACAATGGAATTTACAATAGTTCTTTTGAATTATTTTTGGTTCTTTCTACATGTAAAAGGTCATTGTCGAGAGTATTACATCCATTTGTTATCATCATTTTCACCGTGGTAATGTTTAAACAGTTCACATTCATTAGACATTGTATGTAGCATTAAGGTATTTTATTATATCCATCATCACATATTTACATACATACGATTACAACCACAAGGTCATGGTCAAGCAACAGGAATCTCACAACCATTGTTCACAAGATAGTCAACGATAGTGAAAAATGGAAAAACAAGCTCCTTGATGTTCTTTGCATAGACACAATCACACCAAAAAGAGTTGCGATAATATTTCAAATTGAAATTGTATATATGAGATCGGTAGTAAGCTTCGTACACCATTGAAAGTTTTTGGAATGCAAATAGAAAAGGTTATCAAAGATGAGTGATTTAAAGAATAATTAGGCAAAAGGGATCTTATTCTTTAAAAAATGGAAGGGAAAAGGGAAATAATAGTAGGCAAGTTGAAAATAGTAGGGAAAATTTAAACAAATCTTTAATAGAAGAGATAAGAAAAAAGAGATTTTGTAGTTAGTGACTTTGTGTCATTATAGGATAAGAGAACATAACTGAGAGATGACCATGGGACATTTCACTATCCTTGCTTGGTCCTATTTAAGGTCGGTTGATATTTTTTGGAATCACTTACCTATTGACATCTTGACGTTGAACTAAAATTTTCTCTCCTTATATTAGATAATACTTGATGCTATTCAATCAATAAAATGGGTCGTGTCATGTACTATACCATACCTGATTAAGTTTTGTCCTCTTTCAGGTATTCTTGTTTGTCTTTCTTCTTGAATGTCATTTGAGTACCTTTGTAAAATTTTGACTCTTGAAGCCGATGGACATTGCACTACTTCTTCCCAATGATTTTTGGTTCTTTCTACATTTGCAAGGTCATTGTCAAGATTATCACATGCAATTGTTACCGTTATTTTGACATTGGTAATATTTAGAAGCGTCAAATTCATTAGATAATTTGTATCATTAAGTTATTTTAATATATGTAGCATCGCATATATACATTCATTCGATTGAATGCACATGGTAATGGTCAAGCAACAGGAATCTCACAACCATTATTCAAAAGATAGTCAATGATATTAACAAAGAGATGGCATTAGGAATAGGTAGATGCCATTGCAGGGGTGGGTGGGAGGAGTGGGAGGGAGAGAAAATACGGTCTTTGGTGATATTTGGGTTGTCACGATCACATCGAAATGAGAGCTATTGGATTTTTCCAAATTAAAATTAAATTTCTCCAAATGAATAAAGAAACACATAATTATTTTGACATACTCAAAGGAATTTGATCAGTTTTTTGAGATACACTTTTGAAGAGACAACACGCGGTGATACCAAGACGAAAGCACACGCACGGTAACCAAAGACGCACAATGAACAAACAAAACACATGACTTTAGATTTCGAGGAACCAGGAACTTGGGAAACTAAGTTCCCGAGGTTCCTGGGATCCCGAAATCACGAAATCCCTAAGCAACGAAGAAGGATGAAAACCCAGGATTTCGAGATCTTGGGGTGTGGGGAAGCTAGAGGCCACCATAACCTTGAAAACCCAGATGTCCGAAAAAATGCAAACACTAAACAAACAAACAGCGAAACCCGAGAACCTCGTACTCCGGGGTTTCGAGAAATGGAAGAACTCTTCCAAACCCGGAACTCCGAGATCCTGGAATTCCGAAGAAAACAAAGGGAAAGAATAGTCAAGGACACAGAGGAAGCCTGGGAGTCCGAAGATCCGAAGGAGAAGTTCAGGACCTCGGAGTTTCGGGACTCCAAAACACAAGACAAAAAAAGACAACAACACAAACAAAGAAAGAAAAGAAAAACGAACAAAAACAAAGCAGAGCAGAAGGGGGCCCCCAACTCGAGAAGAGAAAGGTTGAGGTGCGTTATGAAGGACATGACAGAATGCAAAATAGTAAATCTATCGAAAGGGTTATCAATAATGAGACGACAAGGGAAAAATATACACCCATACATAAAATAGGCCAAAATTGAGACATGGCTAAATAGGGTGCCGACATGTATGAAGTACACTGAACCAACCAAGGTAATGAATCCTTCAATTAATGCGCCTTTTCTTTGTGGAATGATACACAGATATGAATATTTATATAGGAAAATCGGTTGATGGTGGTATTGGTAAGGGAGATGCTACCGAAAATAGGCATGCGTGATTGTGCTTAGAAACTCAAGGATTGTCTGATGGATTCGATGGATCAAACTTCGAATCTATTATTATCTCTCGTGGGCATGTTTAGAATAATTTTATATTATATAAGATATTGTTGGATCACTAGATAGGATAAAGAATCAAGTCGTACACCAATTAATTTTTGTTGTGGAATTCACAAGGAATAGAAACTATCCAAGTTGGAAATTAAGGCATAATTATATCCGTAGGTATCAAGAGAATATATCCCTTAAGTTTTGGTATTACTCTATACGTGGATGATGGATTTTGATGATTAAGATAGACTTGACTCACTAAATATGTTCATGCTCATATTAATTTTTTCTATTCTATATTTATAGAAACGTTTGAATTGTGCACAAAATAGTTGAGTAGTTGTACTTGAAATCACTGGGTTGGGAAGGCCATGAATTGGTCTCCTGCATCTCATGTATTTGAATAACATCTTCCCAATCAACGTTCTCGATCTTATCAGCGTTATCGCTGTCAAGAGCGTTGCTCAACAACCTTACAGGCAAAGAGGCATTGAAGCTCTGCTCTCTGTTAAGCTTGTAATGCTCCGAGCAAACTTTCTTTACACGGTCCATGAGTTCATGCTCTATGCCATGGTTCAAAAGCTGCAAACGCAAAACGAAATCACTTCAACTCTGTTTTCTCTATAATTAGTAAGTTTTGCACATGAGAAAATATGATCAGTTGTGTTTTTCACCTGAAAGAAACCAGTACTCTCGCAGGCCTTGGCTATTTCAGCCATGATCACCTCTCTGTCTCCTCCGTCTATGTTTTTCATGTCAATCACTGGAACGCCCATTTTCCTTATAAATTTGCACTACAAATTCTCTTGAAAAGGAGTAGAAGAAACGGGCTGCTGGTTACTGGTTACTACTTTTATGCAATGCTGTGGTGCGCGCAGCTCTTTATATAGATGCACATCAGGAAGGAATGTGACTGAGCTAAGCAATTAACATGAACCCGATAGACGACTTACGTGGTCTGCGATGCCGCAGATTCAATGAATATGATAGACGACTTATCGTTATCGGCCTGGTCTGCGGATAAGTCTTGCATATAAACGTGAAATGAATTAAAACGTGTATCTTAACAACTGCGAGCGAAACAGAGATTAGGAGAGTATTTAGCTTTTCCAAAGAAACTGTTTATTCTCGGATTTTTGAAGATCTGCTTGTATTTTTTAATTATAAAGTCAATTTAACTCGTTTTGAAGATGACAATAGGTTTTTGAATAATTGATTACTACAGCGGGTGATAGGACTGATTAACCAATCGGATCAACAGAAACTGGGTAAGCAACGAAGTCGCTGCTGGCCCTGGAACCGGAACTTGTGTGGGCTCAGGAGATGCTGGCTAGTGAGATGGCTATGGTACTGGCCGTGCCTTTGCCTTCGTTCCTAGGTCTCAATCACGAACATCTGGATCTGGCTCACGAAGTGGTAAGTGAATTTAAATTATTTAGAAAAATGACCAAGCAGTCTACGTTTTGAATATTTAACTTTTTATTGACAATGTCGTTTTTCTTTAAAGCCGATTTAAGTTATTTAGAAGATAACACAGGAGCCTTATGTTCTGGACAGCCGATTAATTTAGCAAAACAATAATAATTCTTCTTTTATCTAAGATTAGATTTCTTTTCTTTTATATATATTTGAAAGGGAAGGCCTTAAATCTCTATGCTATCTTCAGGGGGTGGAAGTTAATCTAAATCATTTAAAAGATGACAAACAATTCCCATAATCTGAACAGACAACCCCAATAGTCACCACTCTTTAATACCATCACACCATCATCAAGGTTTTTTGCGACTGAGCCACCCACCATTATGACAAGATGCTCCAGTCTCACAAAAATATCTCCCAAACGATTCATAAGAAAAATGCCAATTTATCTTATGACAAACAATGGCTATAACTCCCAGCATTGACATTCACATTTATGTAACCTACCCTATTCAATATGGTTTTAATGCCAAAGGGTTGTAGCTCAATTGGTGAGGACGATGGTGTGTGATATAGAATCCATGCACCAAGGTTGAAATCCCCGGAGCCGCCTTCGCAACAGGTTCAATCCCTTATGGACTGGATCCCACTGTACGTGGCTGCTTAGCCGAAGGCGACTTGTGGTTTAGATGTATGCTTACTCAAATCGTTGTAATATGCTATACAAAGGAAAACATGCCAACGTTGATGTATTCCTGACTTGTTTTTATAAAAATAAGTATGCTCTTAACAATATCTAAAGTATCCTAGAGAATAATAATAACCAAATAATTTACCAATAAAAAAAATAATAATAACTAAATAATTCCTACCAAGATCCCATGGGTGTCCATTTTCCAATGTATGTCATTACAAAAATGTTAGAGAGGTAAATATTAAATATATGAAAATCAATATCCTCAAAATCATTATCTAACCCAGGACATTGATTCAAAGACTACTTATGATCGATAGGAAAACGAATAATCACCAAATTGCACTCGTGCATATATAACCACTACAAAATAGCCTCCACATGCATACCATAACTAAGAAAAATAAAATTTGAACTCAATCTATATTGATTTCCATGTCAAAGATATATTTGTCATCCCCTAAATGTTTCATATCAAAATCACACTGCAACAATCTTGAGCATTTTAATCTTCTTGCGAATGTGCTATCGTTTATAACACTCTCTTGAAGGTCGTTGCAACGCTCTACAACCTACTTGGTCGCCTTGGCTTCTCCAAAGAGTTGAGGTGAATTTGGTCTTGTTATTTTTACAGATTAGTTCTCATTCTTCTCATGTAATTTTATCCATCAGCATTAAATCCTATGTTGTACTCGACACCTTGGGATTTCACTAACTTTTCGACCACACATATACACACTAGTTTGTGACTCCCCGTGGACATGGGATTGGAATTCAGGGATTTTATGAATTATTCGACCTCCTAGAAACACAGAGGATAAAACGACACATCTTTTTAAATCTTCATCTCTTCCTTTGGAGGTTGAGAAACTAAAGTAGGGGCTCAACCATTCATTGTGATCTCTTAAGGGGCCCCAACATTTCATCTCTTCCTGATTGTAGGTTTTATTCGGGGTTATTCAGCCTCACGAAGGTATTATCTCTTCTCTACCTTCTCATTTCTATTTCATTATTTTAATCATTTGAGTTAGTTAATTTTAATTTTTGTATGATTTGGTCTCCCTTGCTTTGCTACTTTAGTTGCTCTTATCTCCTATTTTGTACGTGGGATAAAAACTAGGCAAGCCCTTTAAAGTTTTTGATACATCACAATAACATCTTGGGCAAGGAGATCCATCGTCTGGTACCAAGTTCTTTATTTAAACTGATATTTCCATTTTTCATTTAGGTTTTTATTTAAGAAATTTTTCTTTGGTAATCTAGAACTTTCCATCTCACATGTTTTGAAATCTCATTTTTGGCTCACTTAATGTAATGTAAGTTTAGAAGTATAATGTAAAATTTAACTTTGCACATATGCGGGACTGAGTTAAGGAACTGTTATAGATCGATGTTGAAGAGGCTATGGCATACATCCAACAAATATCTCAATTTTTCATGTGAGTATTGAGAACGTTGATGTTCAATACCATTTTATTAGGCAGTCGAGCATGAGAGGGTGATGGTTGAGAAAGTTGACTCTTCTCAAAATGTTACAAATGCGCTGCGAAGTGTAGTGAGCGTAGAGAATTTTAGAAGGTGACATTAGTCTAGAGGAATATTTTTTCCTAGCAAAATTAGTCAATAGTGATTGTAGTGCCTTTTGTCTTACAAGGTGTTTGAAATGTGGAAGTTTTTTAGGAAAGGTGTCTTGAACTTGCATCCTAATGCTAATAATACAAAAAACAAAATTGAGTTAGAGAACATAGAATCTCAATTTCGGTCGATAGATTTAATATTTTGACTTAAAAATAATTCTAGATGGGTTTTCCTTAGCTCTCTTATGAACGAGACACATATCCCTCAAAGCTCTATCATTTAAAAAAGTATAGCTCAATCAAATTTTTGTATAAGAAGTTACGACCTCTAGAATACGGGCTTCCCAAAATAGAAATGTAAATTCATCTAATATGCACAATAGCCTTGTAAGAGTGAGTTACGCTTGACCAACTTATGATTGCTTCTAGCGCATAATCAATTATTTTTGAACGGAGACAGTGAAGCACCCATGTGGGGGAGTAGATCATGATGAGCTTATTATAGGGGGAAGGAATATGATATTTATAGCCTCTTAAATCATATTGGAATTTTGGCTTTGGATTTTGGGCATCACACTTTGGGTGGTTTATCTCATGGTTTCCCATCTATAATTTTATGGTTTTATACACAGACTCTCCTATTTATTGGGTGCTTGAAATGGAGGGTTTCATAGTGATTTTTGTAGGTAGCTACTATAATTTCTTAATACCTCTTTTTGATCATGCTCTTGTAACGAAAATCTCCCTATAATAATCTTGTCACCTTTTTGATGATACTATAATTAATTCACCCTTTGAAGTTTTATGAAGTTAAAGAATGACCTAAAAATTATAAACAGGTTTTAAAAGGGATATGACATATTCAAGTAGATCTATCTATGTAAAAAAGAATTTGACGGCCTTAAAAGTAACATGGCCAATACCCCTATTTTAGTCCATCATGGTATTCAAATTTATTGTTTTAAAGCACCACGCATCTGACCACATCATGCCGATCATAATTCTTTAGAAAAATGATGGGGGAATAGATTCAAGAGAACTTCTTCAAAAAGCCATTATAAATAGTACATTTGGTTGAAAACACACCTTTTTTCCCGTAAAGGTGACTAATCAGTCTCAATTTTAAATATTAAAATTATATTTAATTGTGTATGCTCTTGATGGAATAGTGAAAATTATTCTTACTAAATAGGAGATTAGGTTCAATGAAAGGAGTGAATTGATTGTCAAAGTACAAGATTATAACATTGATATTAAACCTACAAACTTGGTAGGAGGGAAAGGATTGTGCAAACTCATAGTAAAAAATAAGAGAGAAGACGATTTAAGTGAAACTAAAAATTTCGCACTTGTAGTCTCTGTTGGACTTAAGAAAACGATTCTTAAATATTGCTTACTTCTGCTAGAGTACTTAATGAATAGTTATTTTTTAGTAAGGTTTTAGAATAAATAGATAATTGTAAGTTAGCGGGTTAGTTGCGAAGTTACGATCTGGTAGGTGCTTATATGAGAAATATAAGCCTTTAAAAAGCCTAATGTGGAACAACACATTACTAGTTATCCTTAAAAATTCAAAATAAATTAATATCTTTTATTTCTAAAAACAATTTGTGATCTGGTATTATTTGTGTTGTCTCCAACATTATTAACTTGGTATTAGAGCATGCAATGGTTTTGATCCTATGAGTGAGTTGTAGCTAAATTATGGTATATAAATATTTGCAATGGAAATGGAAGTTTATAGAGGTAATGTTGAAGTGAATTAGGTTCTTGTGTAAAATTTGTGAATAGGCGTGGTACATGATCAAAGAAGAAAATTTTGAATTTATTTCCCTAGGCGTGTGGAGAAGAAGAAATAGCATGGATATTACAATAAATAGATATAGAGAAGGAGGAATGTGCGGCATGTGGTTAGTTTAGACTGGTGAAGAATTGGTGGTTGTTGGCCGCATGATAGATTTGGAAGACCACTGTTGATTTAATTATAAAATCTGCAAGAAAGATAGTGAATTAATTGATGACGGAGATATAAGAAGTCCAAGGCGATTTGAATATAAAGTATAAGGTAATCCACTTTCCCAGAGAAGTAATGACAGGAGACACTATAAATAATGTGTTGGTCCTATATGGAAGCCAAAGATCGATATTTTAGACCTGAAATTATTGATGTATAACAAGGAAATTTAGGCATGGAATAAGTCAATGCACTAGTCTTTAATCTCTCTATTTTAAACACCAGTGAAGTGCAGAAGTTTATACCAAATACATAAACTGATTAAGGTACGAGCAGAATGTCTTTTTTTATTGAAAAATGAATTGTTTGAATATTTAATTGTCATTGAGAATTAACTTACCTAGGGCATGTAGTTGGAGTTATGGCACATATTCATAAGACGACAAATGTGTATGGTTTGAACTGTGATTTTTATGCATTATAAAAGATACACCAATATAGATGTGTAACGAACACACACACACACACACACATTGAAGGAGTTTTAGAATTTATTAAAGGGGAGTATTTGAAAAGATTATTTTGGAGGTAAATTTCATAATTGAATCTTTTCTTGTGGTTAAATAAGGGTATATATTTTGTTGAATAAGGGAACCCTTTTTCCTGCTATGTACAATTGTCCAAGATGGGTCACCGTCAAAATTTAAAACCAAAAGGGAAAGAGGAGGGAGAGAGTCCCTCCAAAGGCATATAAGAAAGTAATTCTATATTGGAATGAAGAGGAGCAGATATAATCGGAATAGAAGGCAAATTAGATGTAGCATTTCCCAAGGGCAACTGGGAAGTAGTAGACAAAGAAGAAAGCGACCCCAAATACAGACCCGCAACAACCAAGATAGGAGAAGATTACTAGCTAGGAATAATTGGTTGCGTATCCTTAGAAACAACATCAGAATAATTGACATAAACATCATTGCGAAAAGTAGTGAGTTGATGACGAAGGGAATTCTGCCACCAACCCGAGGATGATTGTTTAAAAGAAGAAAGGGATGCCATCATAATTTAGTTTTGTGTCGTTACAACATTAATCAAATGTTCAAGTCATCTATGTTACACTTGACAAAGATTTCAAATTCAGATGGTTGTATTGTTTGAGATTCTAGTGAGATATCAAATGGATAGTGTAATAGGATCACACAGGAGGTCGGAGGAAATGGATATAGGAGGAAATATATTAGTGATTCATGGCAGGAGAAGCATTCTTCTCCATTTTTGCCCCTTAAGAAAAGATGGGGATTGGATTTTCATATGAGTGCACTTGATGTATCAACATTTGATTGTTGCTATTTAGTACAAAAGAGCAGCATTTGGTTGATCTTCATTTAAACCATAGAGGAAGGATTCAAAACACTCGAGGGATATGTGGAGTCTCAAAGGAGAATTGTTATGTCATATGCAACACTGTAGAGGGATTTGATAGGTCTAGAATGTCAGAGGAATGTTTCTCTCTAATTATACAAGTAGGTTTGGGAAAAGCTACGCCGTTTCATGTTGTGTAGAGGTTTGTGGGTTCTATAATTAGGAGATCCGTTCATGGAGCTAGTCTCGTGTTTCCTGTGTCAGTGAGGATTATTCGTGAAGGTGATTCATCAAAGTATCGATAAGGGTTGTGTTAAACTCTTACAATGCACAAAACTCACTGGGATAAATCTAATAGGGGATAATTTTGTATTATTATATTACAAATTATTTTTTAGTATGATTTTTCAATAATTAATTAAAAATTGGTTAGTAGGTTATTTTGGAAGTTACGTTCCCATTGGTGGTTATACGTGAAATATATGGTTTCAAAAGACTAACGTGCATGCATGTATTAACATGCTAAAGAATCCTAGATAGATTAATATCTTTTTATTTCTACAACGACAGTGTGATTTGGTGTTATATGTGTTGGCTTTGCCATTGTAGATTTCCCTACCCACAAAGAATGTCTTCAACATCTATGCTAAAGAGAGAAGAACTATAGGCTAAAATCAACAAAAAAGTGTTATCTAGTGGATTGTAGGGTACAAGCAAGCGATTGATGAAATCTCGTTGGATTGTGCGAATAGAGAACAACAATAGAATTTATTAGAATAAAATCATGATGCAAAATATGTCAAAAAACTATTAATATACCCAGTGCCATTTTCTATCCCTTGAGGTTTCTTGTAATTGACGAGGCATTCTAACAATGGAACCAAAATACAATAGTTACAATTAAACCGCAATCAAATACTATCCACACTCATATTTTGATTGATGCTAATTACTTAAGTATGAGTGTTAAAGTGGTTGAATATAAAATACTCTACATCTAAAGTGTTTTGCAATTTCATTGATGAAATGATACCGATAATTTTCAAGGTTACTTAGACAATATTAATTGATAATTATAAAAACAATTCTGCTTCAAACATATCTATGTTTTGTATTATTATATGTAGCCTTGCATATTTAAATTCATTGGCTTACACCCACAGGGTAATGATCACGAAACAAAAATCTCACAACCATTATGCTCAAGATAGTAAATGATAATAACAAAAAATAGGAAAAAAAAAGGATATTTGATGTTCTTGGGGTAGACACAATCACAATAGAAAGAGATCACAGTTTTTCAAATTAAAATTGCTTATGAGACCGGTAGTAAGCTTCATATACCATTGAAATTTGTTGGAATACGAATAGCAACTGTCATCAAAGATTAGTAATTTGAATAATCATTAGGGAAAAGGGATCACATCTTTGACTAGGAAAGAAGAGATAAAGAAAATAGCGGTAGACAAGATTAAAAATATTAAGAACATTTTAAATAAATGTTTAATGGAAGAGATTAGAATAGAGAGTTTGTAGTTAGGGACTTTGTGTTATTACGAGATAAGAGAAGAGAACTTAGAGGTAGTCATAGGATGTTTGATTATCTTTGCATGGTCCAAATCGAAATCCATAAACATTTTTCTAGAATCATCTATTAATTGACATATCTTGGTGTTACTCAAATTCCCTCCCCTTATAATAGATAATACTTGAAGGTATTCTAATAGTAAAATAGGTCGTGTCATGTAGTACACCATAGGCGATTGAGATTTATGCGCTTTTATATATTTGTGTTTGTCTTGATTCTCGAGTTTTATCTCAAGTCATTTTTTCTAAATAGCATTGTAAAGTTTTGACTCTACAACACAATGGAATTTACAATAGTTCTTTTGAATTATTTTTGGTTCTTTCTACATGTAAAAGGTCATTGTCGAGAGTATTACATCCATTTGTTATCATCATTTTCACCGTGGTAATGTTTAAACAGTTCACATTCATTAGACATTGTATGTAGCATTAAGGTATTTTATTATATCCATCATCACATATTTACATACATACGATTACAACCACAAGGTCATGGTCAAGCAACAGGAATCTCACAACCATTGTTCACAAGATAGTCAACGATAGTGAAAAATGGAAAAACAAGCTCCTTGATGTTCTTTGCATAGACACAATCACACCAAAAAGAGTTGCGATAATATTTCAAATTGAAATTGTATATATGAGATCGGTAGTAAGCTTCGTACACCATTGAAAGTTTTTGGAATGCAAATAGAAAAGGTTATCAAAGATGAGTGATTTAAAGAATAATTAGGCAAAAGGGATCTTATTCTTTAAAAAATGGAAGGGAAAAGGGAAATAATAGTAGGCAAGTTGAAAATAGTAGGGAAAATTTAAACAAATCTTTAATAGAAGAGATAAGAAAAAAGAGATTTTGTAGTTAGTGACTTTGTGTCATTATAGGATAAGAGAACATAACTGAGAGATGACCATGGGACATTTCACTATCCTTGCTTGGTCCTATTTAAGGTCGGTTGATATTTTTTGGAATCACTTACCTATTGACATCTTGACGTTAAAATAAAATTTTCTCTCCTTATATTAGATAATACTTGATGCTATTCAATCAATAAAATGGGTCGTGTCATGTACTATACCATACCTGATTAAGTTTTGTCCTCTTTCAGGTATTCTTGTTTGTCTTTCTTCTTGAATGTCATTTGAGTACCTTTGTAAAATTTTGACTCTTGAAGCCGATGGACATTGCACTACTTCTTCCCAATGATTTTTGGTTCTTTCTACATTTGCAAGGTCATTGTCAAGATTATCACATGCAATTGTTACCGTTATTTTGACATTGGTAATATTTAGAAGCGTCAAATTCATTAGATAATTTGTATCATTAAGTTATTTTAATATATGTAGCATCGCATATATACATTCATTCGATTGAATGCACATGGTAATGGTCAAGCAACAGGAATCTCACAACCATTATTCAAAAGATAGTCAATGATATTAACAAAGAGATGACATTAGGAATAGGTAGATGCCATTGCAGGGGTGGGTGGGAGGAGTGGGAGGGAGAGAAAATACGGTCTTTGGTGATATTTGGGTTGTCACGATCACATCGAAATGAGAGCTATTGGATTTTTCCAAATTAAAATTAAATTTCTCCAAATGAATAAAGAAACACATAATTATTTTGACATACTCAAAGGAATTTGATCAGTTTTTTGAGATACACTTTTGAAGAGACAACACGCGGTGATACCAAGATGAAAGCACACGCACGGTAACCAAAGATGCACAATGAACAAACAAAACACATGACTTTAGATTTCGAGGAACCAGGAACTTGGGAAACTAAGTTCCCGAGGTTCCTGGGATCCCGAAATCACGAAATCCCTAAGCAACGAAGAAGGATGAAAACCCAGGATTTCGAGATCTTGGGGTGTGGGGAAGCTAGAGGCCACCATAACCTTGAAAACCCAGATGTCCGAAAAAATGCAAACACTAAACAAACAAACAGCGAAACCCGAGAACCTCGTACTCCGGGGTTTCGAGAAATGGAAGAACTCTTCCAAACCCGGAACTCCGAGATCCTGGAATTCCGAAGAAAACAAAGGGAAAGAATAGTCAAGGACACAGAGGAAGCCTGGGAGTCCGAAGATCCGAAGGAGAAGTTCAGGACCTCGGAGTTTCGGGACTCCAAAACACAAGACAAAAAAAGACAACAACACAAACAAAGAAAGAAAAGAAAAACGAACAAAAACAAAGCAGAGCAGAAGGGGGCCCCCAACTCGAGAAGAGAAAGGTTGAGGTGCGTTATGAAGGACATGACAGAATGCAAAATAGTAAATCTATCGAAAGGGTTATCAATAATGAGACGACAAGGGAAAAATATACACCCATACATAAAATAGGCCAAAATTGAGACATGGCTAAATAGGGTGCCGGCATGTATGAAGTACACTGAACCAACCAAGGTAATGAATCCTTCAATTAATGCGCCTTTTCTTTGTGGAATGATACACAGATATGAATATTTATATAGGAAAATCGGTTGATGGCGGTATTGGTAAGGGAGATGCTACCGAAAATAGGCATGCGTGATTGTGCTTAGAAACTCAAGGATTGTCTGATGGATTCGATGGATCAAACTTCGAATCTATTATTATCTCTCGTGGGCATGTTTAGAATAATTTTATATTATATAAGATATTGTTGGATCACTAGATAGGATAAAGAATCAAGTCGTACACCAATTAATTTTTGTTGTGGAATTCACAAGGAATAGAAACTATCCAAGTTGGAAATTAAGGCATAATTATATCCGTAGGTATCAAGAGAATATATCCCTTAAGTTTTGGTATTACTCTATACGTGGATGATGGATTTTGATGATTAAGATAGACTTGACTCACTAAATATGTTCATGCTTATTTAGAATCTTTACGTAATAGTAGATGTTCTTGCATGTTAGTGTAGTGATTGTACAAACAACTGAATAGTAGAAGAGGAGACATTTTTATTTGAGAGTCGACATGTACAGACATCGTTCATCATGTGCTTCATAAATTGGTGTAAATAATGCTCGCCTACAACCAAACAATGTCAGCCGTTTGACCAAATTTCACGACAACTGTATGCTTGTTGAAGTTACAAGAAGAGTTAGTATTTGATTATAAAATTCCTATCCTAGAATGCTTGTAATGGAATAGTTTCTTGTGTTGTTCACTAGAGAATTAATTGTGTTTTGTTTCCAAAGCACTTATAAACCCAAAATAAAGGGTAGGTGGGCAATTGTGGAAGAAAGAGATATATTTCCCTTAAAAGTGTAGTGCTCGAGTATGATAGAAGGTATTGAAGTAGCCATGAAAAATAGAAGGTCTTGAGCTTTTGAGAATGTAGAGAAATTAATAGTTTCATTTCAATTTCTTATGTCTAGTGTGAAATTGTCTTTGCATATTTTGTTATGTTACGTTTAATGGCAATGATGTCTTGTTTAGAATATATGTGCTAGTTATATCTGCATTTAAAACATAACGGGAGGTTGCATTCTTCAGTCATATTCAACTTTGAAATATACTGAGAGGCTCAATTTTCGATATATAAACAAAGCATCATGATTGGAAACCTATAATATTACTTTTATGTTCGGTTAGACGAGTTAACTATTCTAGTATTATTACGAATGCTTTCTATTTTAATGTTCTAACATATGTTTAAACATACTCTTAGCTATGATAATTCTATGTGAGAGAAAAACATCGATAAATATAAGAGTTCAAACTACAACTCAATATACGAATCTTTTTATAAGAAACACTTTTATAATTATATAAATTAACACTTTGATATATATAGATAAAATTTTATATATATGGATGAAAAGATTCCTTAAATGGATGGAATACATTACGAGGAATATCAAAATGGATGGAAGACAGTAGCCACAGAAATAGAAATAGGAGAGGAGGGGGTAAATAGAGCTCTATTCTATTGGCATTCTACATTCACAATCCTCATAGCTTCGAATCGTGGCTCTTTGGCTTCATATTTCTGGTGGCTGTAAACCTGCATGTAGTCTCCAAACAGATACTCTGGATACTCTGGATAAACCGATAATTCATCACCGGTCTGAGCAGTAAGTTGAGATGCGGGATAAACCTTGGCATTATATGAGGGATTATAAAACGATGCCACTGAGAAACGGTTGCCATTCTTAGTGGGTAGAATGTGATGCCATGCGCTGGTGTATTTGCCGTTAGTGATGGCTTCCAACTGGTCCCCAATGTCAACAACTATTGCGTATGGAATGGGTTGCACGTCAACCCAAGTGCCATCATCGAGGACCTGCAAACCGGACACTTGATCGTCTTGGTATAAGAGAATGAGGCCACCTGCATCTGTGTGTGCACGGATGCCCTTGATGAGGTCCGGTCTAGGGCAAGGAGGATAATGGCTCACTTTGGTGCCGAAGAAGGGCTTCTCTCCTCCCGCAAATGCCTCTTTCAGGTACTCTTTCTCTAGCCCCAGATTCAAACTTATTACTTCCAACAGCTTTTCTGTCAATGAAAATATCTTGTTTCGAAACTCCTGGATAGTTTCCCTGAGAAAAATGCAATATAATGTCTTAGTATTTAGTTTTTCGATATCCAGAAACCAGAAACACTTGTATATAGATCATGCTCATATTAATTTTTTCTATTCTATATTTATAGAAACGTTTGAATTGTGCACAAAATAGTTGAGTAGTTGTACTTGAAATCACTGGGTTGGGAAGGCCATGAATTGGTCTCCTGCATCTCATGTATTTGAATAACATCTTCCCAATCAACGTTCTCGATCTTATCAGCGTTATCGCTGTCAAGAGCGTTGCTCAACAACCTTACAGGCAAAGAGGCATTGAAGCTCTGCTCTCTGTTAAGCTTGTAATGCTCCGAGCAAACTTTCTTTACACGGTCCATGAGTTCATGCTCTATGCCATGGTTCAAAAGCTGCAAACGCAAAACGAAATCACTTCAACTCTGTTTTCTCTATAATTAGTAAGTTTTGCACATGAGAAAATATGATCAGTTGTGTTTTTCACCTGAAAGAAACCAGTACTCTCGCAGGCCTTGGCTATTTCAGCCATGATCACCTCTCTGTCTCCTCCGTCTATGTTTTTCATGTCAATCACTGGAACGCCCATTTTCCTTATAAATTTGCACTACAAATTCTCTTGAAAAGGAGTAGAAGAAACGGGCTGCTGGTTACTGGTTACTACTTTTATGCAATGCTGTGGTGCGCGCAGCTCTTTATATAGATGCACATCAGGAAGGAATGTGACTGAGCTAAGCAATTAACATGAACACGATAGACGACTTACGTGGTCTGCGATGCCGCAGATTCAATGAATATGATAGACGACTTATCGTTATCGGCCTGGTCTGCGGATAAGTCTTGCATATAAACGTGAAATGAATTAAAACGTGTATCTTAACAACTGCGAGCGAAACAGAGATTAGGAGAGTATTTAGCTTTTCCAAAGAAACTGTTTATTCTCGGATTTTTGAAGATCTGCTTGTACTTTTTAATTATAAAGTCAATTTAACTCGTTTTGAAGATGACAATAGGTTTTTGAATAATTGATTACTACAGCGGGTGATAGGACTGATTAACCAATCGGATCAACAGAAACTGGGTAAGCAACGAAGTCGCTGCTGGCCCTGGAACCGGAACTTGTGTGGGCTCAGGAGATGCTGGCTAGTGAGATGGCTATGGTACTGGCCGTGCCTTTGCCTTCGTTCCTAGGTCTCAATCACGAACATCTGGATCTGGCTCACGAAGTGGTAAGTGAATTTAAATTATTTAGAAAAATGACCAAGCAGTCTACGTTTTGAATATTTAACTTTTTATTGACAATGTCGTTTTTCTTTAAAGCCGATTTAAGTTGTTTAGAAGATAACACAGGAGCCTTATGTTCTGGACAGCCGATTAATTTAGCAAAACAATAATAATTCTTCTTTTATCTAAGATTAGATTTCTTTTCTTTTATATATATTTGAAAGGGAAGGCCTTAAATCTCTATGCTATCTTCAGGGGGTGGAAGTTAATCTAAATCATTTAAAAGATGACAAACAATTCCCATAATCTGAACAAACAACCCCAATAGTCACCACTCTTTAATACCATCACACCATCATCAAGGTTTTTTGCGACTGAGCCACCCACCATTATGACAAGATGCTCCACTCTCACAAAAATATCTCCCAAACGATTCATAAGAAAAATGCCAATTTATCTTATGACAAACAATGGCTATAACTCCCAGCATTGACATTCACATTTATGTAACCTACCCTATTCAATATGGTTTTAATGCCAAAGGGTTGTAGCTCAATTGGTGAGGACGATGGTGTGTGATATAGAATCCATGCACCAAGGTTGAAATCCCCGGAGCCGCCTTCGCAACAGGTTCAATCCCTTATGGACTGGATCCCACTGTACGTGGCTGCTTAGCCGAAGGCGACTTGTGGTTTAGATGTATGCTTACTCAAATCGTTGTAATATGCTATACAAAGGAAAACATGCCAACGTTGATGTATTCCTGACTTGTTTTTATAAAAATAAGTATGCTCTTAACAATATCTAAAGTATCCTAGAGAATAATAATAACCAAATAATTTACCAATAAAAAAAATAATAATAACTAAATAATTCCTACCAAGATCCCATGGGTGTCCATTTTCCAATGTATGTCATTACAAAAATGTTAGAGAGGTAAATATTAAATATATGAAAATCAATATCCTCAAAATCATTATCTAACCCAGGACATTGATTCAAAGACTACTTATGATCGATAGGAAAACGAATAATCACCAAATTGCACTCGTGCATATATAACCACTACAAAATAGCCTCCACATGCATACCATAACTAAGAAAAATAAAATTTGAACTCAATCTATATTGATTTCCATGTCAAAGATATATTTGTCATCCCCTAAATGTTTCATATCAAAATCACACTGCAACAATCTTGAGCATTTTAATCTTCTTGCGAATGTGCTATCGTTTATAACACTCTCTTGAAGGTCGTTGCAACGCTCTACAACCTACTTGGTCGCCTTGGCTTCTCCAAAGAGTTGAGGTGAATTTGGTCTTGTTATTTTTACAGATTAGTTCTCATTCTTCTCATGTAATTTTATCCATCAGCATTAAATCCTATGTTGTACTCGACACCTTGGGATTTCACTAACTTTTCGACCACACATATACACACTAGTTTGTGACTCCCCGTGGACATGGGATTGGAATTCAGGGATTTTATGAATTATTCGACCTCCTAGAAACACAGAGGATAAAACGACACATCTTTTTAAATCTTCATCTCTTCCTTTGGAGGTTGAGAAACTAAAGTAGGGGCTCAACCATTCATTGTGATCTCTTAAGGGGCCCCAACATTTCATCTCTTCCTGATTGTAGGTTTTATTCGGGGTTATTCAGCCTCACGAAGGTATTATCTCTTCTCTACCTTCTCATTTCTATTTCATTATTTTAATCATTTGAGTTAGTTAATTTTAATTTTTGTATGATTTGGTCTCCCTTGCTTTGCTACTTTAGTTGCTCTTATCTCCTATTTTGTACGTGGGATAAAAACTAGGCAAGCCCTTTAAAGTTTTTGATACATCACAATAACATCTTGGGCAAGGAGATCCATCGTCTGGTACCAAGTTCTTTATTTAAACTGATATTTCCATTTTTCATTTAGGTTTTTATTTAAGAAATTTTTCTTTGGTAATCTAGAACTTTCCATCTCACATGTTTTGAAATCTCATTTTTGGCTCACTTAATGTAATGTAAGTTTAGAAGTATAATGTAAAATTTAACTTTGCACATATGCGGGACTGAGTTAAGGAACTGTTATAGATCGATGTTGAAGAGGCTATGGCATACATCCAACAAATATCTCAATTTTTCATGTGAGTATTGAGAACGTTGATGTTCAATACCATTTTATTAGGCAGTCGAGCATGAGAGGGTGATGGTTGAGAAAGTTGACTCTTCTCAAAATGTTACAAATGCGCTGCGAAGTGTAGTGAGCGTAGAGAATTTTAGAAGGTGACATTAGTCTAGAGGAATATTTTTTCCTAGCAAAATTAGTCAATAGTGATTGTAGTGCCTTTTGTCTTACAAGGTGTTTGAAATGTGGAAGTTTTTTAGGAAAGGTGTCTTGAACTTGCATCCTAATGCTAATAATACAAAAAACAAAATTGAGTTAGAGAACATAGAATCTCAATTTCGGTCGATAGATTTAATATTTTGACTTAAAAATAATTCTAGATGGGTTTTCCTTAGCTCTCTTATGAACGAGACACATATCCCTCAAAGCTCTATCATTTAAAAAAGTATAGCTCAATCAAATTTTTGTATAAGAAGTTACGACCTCTAGAATACGGGCTTCCCAAAATAGAAATGTAAATTCATCTAATATGCACAATAGCCTTGTAAGAGTGAGTTACGCTTGACCAACTTATGATTGCTTCTAGCGCATAATCAATTATTTTTGAACGGAGACAGTGAAGCACCCATGTGGGGGAGTAGATCATGATGAGCTTATTATAGGGGGAAGGAATATGATATTTATAGCCTCTTAAATCATATTGGAATTTTGGCTTTGGATTTTGGGCATCACACTTTGGGTGGTTTATCTCATGGTTTCCCATCTATAATTTTATGGTTTTATACACAGACTCTCCTATTTATTGGGTGCTTGAAATGGAGGGTTTCATAGTGATTTTTGTAGGTAGCTACTATAATTTCTTAATACCTCTTTTTGATCATGCTCTTGTAACGAAAATCTCCCTATAATAATCTTGTCACCTTTTTGATGATACTATAATTAATTCACCCTTTGAAGTTTTATGAAGTTAAAGAATGACCTAAAAATTATAAACAGGTTTTAAAAGGGATATGACATATTCAAGTAGATCTATCTATGTAAAAAAGAATTTGACGGCCTTAAAAGTAACATGGCCAATACCCCTATTTTAGTCCATCATGGTATTCAAATTTATTGTTTTAAAGCACCACGCATCTGACCACATCATGCCGATCATAATTCTTTAGAAAAATGATGGGGGAATAGATTCAAGAGAACTTCTTCAAAAAGCCATTATAAATAGTACATTTGGTTGAAAACACACCTTTTTTCCCGTAAAGGTGACTAATCAGTCTCAATTTTAAATATTAAAATTATATTTAATTGTGTATGCTCTTGATGGAATAGTGAAAATTATTCTTACTAAATAGGAGATTAGGTTCAATGAAAGGAGTGAATTGATTGTCAAAGTACAAGATTATAACATTGATATTAAACCTACAAACTTGGTAGGAGGGAAAGGATTGTGCAAACTCATAGTAAAAAATAAGAGAGAAGACGATTTAAGTGAAACTAAAAATTTCGCACTTGTAGTCTCTGTTGGACTTAAGAAAACGATTCTTAAATATTGCTTACTTCTGCTAGAGTACTTAATGAATAGTTATTTTTTAGTAAGGTTTTAGAATAAATAGATAATTGTAAGTTAGCGGGTTAGTTGCGAAGTTACGATCTGGTAGGTGCTTATATGAGAAATATAAGCCTTTAAAAAGCCTAATGTGGAACAACACATTACTAGTTATCCTTAAAAATTCAAAATAAATTAATATCTTTTATTTCTAAAAACAATTTGTGATCTGGTATTATTTGTGTTGTCTCCAACATTATTAACTTGGTATTAGAGCATGCAATGGTTTTGATCCTATGAGTGAGTTGTAGCTAAATTATGGTATATAAATATTTGCAATGGAAATGGAAGTTTATAGAGGTAATGTTGAAGTGAATTAGGTTCTTGTGTAAAATTTGTGAATAGGCGTGGTACATGATCAAAGAAGAAAATTTTGAATTTATTTCCCTAGGCGTGTGGAGAAGAAGAAATAGCATGGATATTACAATAAATAGATATAGAGAAGGAGGAATGTGCGGCATGTGGTTAGTTTAGACTGGTGAAGAATTGGTGGTTGTTGGCCGCATGATAGATTTGGAAGACCACTGTTGATTTAATTATAAAATCTGCAAGAAAGATAGTGAATTAATTGATGACGGAGATATAAGAAGTCCAAGGCGATTTGAATATAAAGTATAAGGTAATCCACTTTCCCAGAGAAGTAATGACAGGAGACACTATAAATAATGTGTTGGTCCTATATGGAAGCCAAAGATCGATATTTTAGACCTGAAATTATTGATGTATAACAAGGAAATTTAGGCATGGAATAAGTCAATGCACTAGTCTTTAATCTCTCTATTTTAAACACCAGTGAAGTGTAGAAGTTTATACCAAATACATAAACTGATTAAGGTACGAGCAGAATGTCTTTTTTTATTGAAAAATGAATTGTTTGAATATTTAATTGTCATTGAGAATTAACTTACCTAGGGCATGTAGTTGGAGTTATGGCACATATTCATAAGACGACAAATGTGTATGGTTTGAACTGTGATTTTTATGCATTATAAAAGATACACCAATATAGATGTGTAACGAACACACACACACACACACACATTGAAGGAGTTTTAGAATTTATTAAAGGGGAGTATTTGAAAAGATTATTTTGGAGGTAAATTTCATAATTGAATCTTTTCTTGTGGTTAAATAAGGGTATATATTTTGTTGAATAAGGGAACCCTTTTTCCTGCTATGTACAATTGTCCAAGATGGGTCACCGTCAAAATTTAAAACCAAAAGGGAAAGAGGAGGGAGAGAGTCCCTCCAAAGGCATATAAGAAAGTAATTCTATATTGGAATGAAGAGGAGCAGATATAATCGGAATAGAAGGCAAATTAGATGTAGCATTTCCCAAGGGCAACTGGGAAGTAGTAGACAAAGAAGAAAGCGACCCCAAATACAGACCCGCAACAACCAAGATAGGAGAAGATTACTAGCTAGGAATAATTGGTTGCGTATCCTTAGAAACAACATCAGAATAATTGACATAAACATCATTGCGAAAAGTAGTGAGTTGATGACGAAGGGAATTCTGCCACCAACCCGAGGATGATTGTTTAAAAGAAGAAAGGGATGCCATCATAATTTAGTTTTGTGTCCTTACAACATTAATCAAATGTTCAAGTCATCTATGTTACACTTGACAAAGATTTCAAATTCAGATGGTTGTATTGTTTGAGATTCTAGTGAGATATCAAATGGATAGTGTAATAGGATCACATAGGAGGTCGGAGGAAATGGATATAGGAGGAAATATATTAGTGATTCATGGCAGGAGAAGCATTCTTCTCCATTTTTGCCCCTTAAGAAAAGATGGGGATTGGATTTTCATATGAGTGCACTTGATGTATCAACATTTGATTGTTGCTATTTAGTACAAAAGAGCAGCATTTGGTTGATCTTCATTTAAACCATAGAGGAAGGATTCAAAACACTCGAGGGATATGTGGAGTCTCAAAGGAGAATTGTTATGTCATATGCAACACTGTAGAGGGATTTGATAGGTCTAGAATGTCAGAGGAATGTTTCTCTCTAATTATACAAGTAGGTTTGGGAAAAGCTACGCCGTTTCATGTTGTGTAGAGGTTTGTGGGTTCTATAATTAGGAGATCCGTTCATGGAGCTAGTCTCGTGTTTCCTGTGTCAGTGAGGATTATTCATGAAGGTGATTCATCAAAGTATCGATAAGGGTTGTGTTAAACTCTTACAATGCACAAAACTCACTGGGATAAATCTAATAGGGGATAATTTTGTATTATTATATTACAAATTATTTTTTAGTATGATTTTTCAATAATTAATTAAAAATTGGTTAGTAGGTTATTTTGGAAGTTACGTTCCCATTGGTGGTTATACGTGAAATATATGGTTTCAAAAGACTAACGTGCATGCATGTATTAACATGCTAAAGAATCCTAGATAGATTAATATCTTTTTATTTCTACAACGACAGTGTGATTTGGTGTTATATGTGTTGGCTTTGCCATTGTAGATTTCCCTACCCACAAAGAATGTCTTCAACATCTATGCTAAAGAGAGAAGAACTATAGGCTAAAATCAACAAAAAAGTGTTATCTAGTGGATTGTAGGGTACAAGCAAGCGATTGATGAAATCTCGTTGGATTGTGCGAATAGAGAACAACAATAGAATTTATTAGAATAAAATCATGATGCAAAATATGTCAAAAAACTATTAATATACCCAGTGCCATTTTCTATCCCTTGAGGTTTCTTGTAATTGACGAGGCATTCTAACAATGGAACCAAAATACAATAGTTACAATTAAACCGCAATCAAATACTATCCACACTCATATTTTGATTGATGCTAATTACTTAAGTATGAGTGTTAAAGTGGTTGAATATAAAATACTCTACATCTAAAGTGTTTTGCAATTTCATTGATGAAATGATACCGATAATTTTCAAGGTTACTTAGACAATATTAATTGATAATTATAAAAACAATTCTGCTTCAAACATATCTATGTTTTGTATTATTATATGTAGCCTTGCATATTTAAATTCATTGGCTTACACCCACAGGGTAATGATCACGAAACAAAAATCTCACAACCATTATGCTCAAGATAGTAAATGATAATAACAAAAAATAGGAAAAAAAAAGGATATTTGATGTTCTTGGGGTAGACACAATCACAATAGAAAGAGATCACAGTTTTTCAAATTAAAATTGCTTATGAGACCGGTAGTAAGCTTCATATACCATTGAAATTTGTTGGAATACGAATAGCAACTGTCATCAAAGATTAGTAATTTGAATAATCATTAGGGAAAAGGGATCACATCTTTGACTAGGAAAGAAGAGATAAAGAAAATAGCGGTAGACAAGATTAAAAATATTAAGAACATTTTAAATAAATGTTTAATGGAAGAGATTAGAATAGAGAGTTTGTAGTTAGGGACTTTGTGTTATTACGAGATAAGAGAAGAGAACTTAGAGGTAGTCATAGGATGTTTGATTATCTTTGCATGGTCCAAATCGAAATCCATAAACATTTTTCTAGAATCATCTATTAATTGACATATCTTGGTGTTACTCAAATTCCCTCCCCTTATAATAGATAATACTTGAAGGTATTCTAATAGTAAAATAGGTCGTGTCATGTAGTACACCATAGGCGATTGAGATTTATGCGCTTTTATATATTTGTGTTTGTCTTGATTCTCGAGTTTTATCTCAAGTCATTTTTTCTAAATAGCATTGTAAAGTTTTGACTCTACAACACAATGGAATTTACAATAGTTCTTTTGAATTATTTTTGGTTCTTTCTACATGTAAAAGGTCATTGTCGAGAGTATTACATCCATTTGTTATCATCATTTTCACCGTGGTAATGTTTAAACAGTTCACATTCATTAGACATTGTATGTAGCATTAAGGTATTTTATTATATCCATCATCACATATTTACATACATACGATTACAACCACAAGGTCATGGTCAAGCAACAGGAATCTCACAACCATTGTTCACAAGATAGTCAACGATAGTGAAAAATGGAAAAACAAGCTCCTTGATGTTCTTTGCATAGACACAATCACACCAAAAAGAGTTGTGATAATATTTCAAATTGAAATTGTATATATGAGATCGGTAGTAAGCTTCGTACACCATTGAAAGTTTTTGGAATGCAAATAGAAAAGGTTATCAAAGATGAGTGATTTAAAGAATAATTAGGCAAAAGGGATCTTATTCTTTAAAAAATGGAAGGGAAAAGGGAAATAATAGTAGGCAAGTTGAAAATAGTAGGGAAAATTTAAACAAATCTTTAATAGAAGAGATAAGAAAAAAGAGATTTTGTAGTTAGTGACTTTGTGTCATTATAGGATAAGAGAACATAACTGAGAGATGACCATGGGACATTTCACTATCCTTGCTTGGTCCTATTTAAGGTCGGTTGATATTTTTTGGAATCACTTACCTATTGACATCTTGACGTTGAACTAAAATTTTCTCTCCTTATATTAGATAATACTTGATGCTATTCAATCAATAAAATGGGTCGTGTCATGCACTATACCATACCTGATTAAGTTTTGTCCTCTTTCAGGTATTCTTGTTTGTCTTTCTTCTTGAATGTCATTTGAGTACCTTTGTAAAATTTTGACTCTTGAAGCCGATGGACATTGCACTACTTCTTCCCAATGATTTTTGGTTCTTTCTACATTTGCAAGGTCATTGTCAAGATTATCACATGCAATTGTTACCGTTATTTTGACATTGGTAATATTTAGAAGCGTCAAATTCATTAGATAATTTGTATCATTAAGTTATTTTAATATATGTAGCATCGCATATATACATTCATTCGATTGAATGCACATGGTAATGGTCAAGCAACAGGAATCTCACAACCATTATTCAAAAGATAGTCAATGATATTAACAAAGAGATGACATTAGGAATAGGTAGATGCCATTGCAGGGGTGGGTGGGAGGAGTGGGAGGGAGAGAAAATACGGTCTTTGGTGATATTTGGGTTGTCACGATCACATCGAAATGAGAGCTATTGGATTTTTCCAAATTAAAATTAAATTTCTCCAAATGAATAAAGAAACACATAATTATTTTGACATACTCAAAGGAATTTGATCAGTTTTTTGAGATACACTTTTGAAGAGACAACACGCGGTGATACCAAGACGAAAGCACACGCACGGTAACCAAAGACGCACAATGAACAAACAAAACACATGACTTTAGATTTCGAGGAACCAGGAACTTGGGAAACTAAGTTCCCGAGGTTCCTGGGATCCCGAAATCACGAAATCCCTAAGCAACGAAGAAGGACGAAAACCCAGGATTTCGAGATCTTGGGGTGTGGGGAAGCTAGAGGCCACCATAACCTTGAAAACCCAGATGTCCGAAAAAATGCAAACACTAAACAAACAAACAGCGAAACCCGAGAACCTCGTACTCCGGGGTTTCGAGAAATGGAAGAACTCTTCCAAACCCGGAACTCCGAGATCCTGGAATTCCGAAGAAAACAAAGGGAAAGAATAGTCAAGAACACGGAGGAAGCCCGGGAGTCCGAAGATCCAAAGGAGAAGTTTAGGACCTCGGAGTTTCGGGACTCCAAAACACAAGACAAAAAAGACAACAACACAAACAAAGAAAGAAAAGAAAAACGAACGAAAACAAAGCGGAGCAGAAGGGGGCCCCCAACTCGAGAAGAGAAAGGTTGAGGTGCATTATGAAGGACATGACAGAATGCAAAATAGTAAATCTATCGAAAGGGTTATCAATAATGAGACGGCAAGGGAAAAATATACACTCCTACATAGAATAGGCCAAAATTGAGACATGACTAAATAGGGTGCCGACATGTATGAAGTACACTGAACCAACCAAGGTAATGAATCCTTCAATTATTGTGCCTTTTCTTTGTGGAATGATACACAGATATGAATATTTATATAGGAAAATCGGTTGATGGCGGTATTGGTAAGGGAGATGCTACCGAAAATAGGCATGCGTGATTGTGATTAGAAACTCAAGGATTGTCTGATGGATTCGATGGATCAAACTTCCAATCTATTATTATCTCTCGTGGGCATGTTTAGAATAATTTTATATTATATAAGATATTGTTGGATCACTAGATGGGATAAAGAATCAAGTCGTACACCAAGTAGTTTTTGTTGTGGAATTCACAAGGAATAGAAACTATCCAAGTTGGAAATTAAGGCATAATTATATCCGTAGGTATCAAGAGAATATATCCCTTAAGTTTTGGTATTACTCTATACGTGGATGATGGATTTTGATGATTAAGATAGACTTGACTCACTAAATATGTTCATGCTTATTTAGAATCTTTACTTAATAGTAGATGTTCTTGCATGTTAGTGTAGTGATTGTACAAACAACTGAATAGTAGAAGAGGAGACATTTTTATTTGAGAGTCGACATGTACAGACATCGTTCATCATGTGCTTCATAAATTGGTGTAAATAATGCTCGCCTACAACCAAACAATGTCAGCCGTTTGACCAAATTTCACGACAACTGTATGCTTGTTGAAGTTACAAGAAGAGTTAGTAGTTGATTATAAAATTCCTATCCTAGAATGCTTGTAATGGAATAGTTTCTTGTGTTGTTCACTAGAGAATTAATTGTGTTTTGTTTCCAAAGCACTTATAAACCCAAAATAAAGGGTAGGTGGGCAATTGTGGAAGAAAGAGATATATTTCCCTTAAAAGTGTAGTGCTCGAGTATGATAGAAGGTATTGAAGTAGCCATGAAAAATAGAAGGTCTTGAGCCTTTGAGAATGTAGAGAAATTAATAGTTTCATTTCAATTTCTTATGTCTAGTGTGAAATTATCTTTGCATATTTTGTTATGTTACGTTTAATGGCAATGATGTCTTGTTTAGAATATATGTGCTAGTTATATCTGCATTGAAAACATAACGGGAGGTTGCATTCTTCAGTCATATTCAACTTTGAAATATACTGAGAGGCTGCATTTGCGAGTCGTATTTCAATTTTTGATATATAAACAAAGCATCATGATTGGAAACCTATAATATTACTTTTATGTTCGGTTATACGAGTTAACTATTCTATTATTATTACGAATGCTTTCTAATTTAATGTTCTAACATATGTTTAAACATACTCTTAACTATGAGAATTCTATGTGAGAGAAAAACATCGATAAATATAAGAGTTCAAACTACAACTCAATATACGAATCTTTTTATAAGAAACACTTTTATAATTATATAAATTAACACTTTGATATATATAGATAAAAATTTATATATATGGATGAAAATATTCCTTAAATGGATGGAATACATTACGAGGAATATCAAAATGGATGGAAGACAGTAGCCACAGAAATAGAAACAGGAGAGGAGGAGGTAAATAGAGCTCTATTCTATTGGCATTCTACATTCACAATCCTCATAGCTTCGAATCGTGGCTCTTTGGCTTCATATTTCTGGTGGCTGTAAACCTGCATGTAGTCTCCAAACAGATACTCTGGATACTCTGGATAAACCGATAATTCATCACCGGTCTGAGCAGTAAGTTGAGATGCGGGATAAACCTTGGCATTATATGAGGGATTATAAAACGATGCCACTGAGAAACGGTTGCCATTCTTAGTGGGTAGAATGCGATGCCATGCGCTGGTGTATTTGCCGTTAGTGATGGCTTCCAACTGGTCCCCAATGTCAACAACTATTGCGTATGGAATGGGTTGCACGTCAACCCAAGTGCCATCATTGAGGACCTGCAAACCGGACACTTGATCGTCTTGGTATAAGAGAATGAGGCCACCTGCATCTGTGTGTGCACGGATGCCCTTGATGAGGTCCGGTCTAGGGCAAGGAGGATAATGGCTCACTTTGGTGCCGAAGAAGGGCTTCTCTCCTCCCGCAAATGCCTCTTTCAGGTACTCTTTCTCTAGCCCCAGATTCAAACTTATTACTTCCAACAGCTTTTCTGTCAATGAAAATATCTTG
The DNA here is from genome assembly GCF_030272615.1 of Cryptomeria japonica. NCBI lineage: Eukaryota > Viridiplantae > Streptophyta > Pinopsida > Cupressales > Cupressaceae > Cryptomeria > Cryptomeria japonica. The sequence goes on from NW_026729110.1 coordinate 146,739, forward strand.
TTTCGAAACTCCTGGATAGTTTCCCTGAGAAAAATGCAATATAATGTCTTAGTATTTAGTTTTTCGATATCCAGAAACCAGAAACACTTGTATATAGATCATGCTCATATTAATTTTTTCTATTCTATATTTATAGAAACGTTTGAATTGTGCACAAAATAGTAGAGTAGTTGTACTTGAAATCACTGGGTTGGGAAGGCCATGAATTGGTCTCCTGCATCTCATGTATTTGAATAACATCTTCCCAATCAACGTTCTCGATCTTATCAGCGTTATCGCTGTCAAGAGCGTTGCTCAACAACCTTACAGGCAAAGAGGCATTGAAGCTCTGCTCTCTGTTAAGCTTGTAATGCTCCGAGCAAACTTTCTTTACACGGTCCATGAGTTCATGCTCTATGCCATGGTTCAAAAGCTGCAAACACAAAACGAAATCACTTAAACTCTGTTTTCTCTATAATTAGTAAGTTTTGCACATGAGAAAATATGATCAGTTGTGTTTTTCACCTGAAAGAAACCAGTACTCTCGCAGGCCTTGGCTATTTCAGCCATGATCACCTCTCTGTCTCCTCCGTCTATGTTTTTCATGTCAATCACTGGAACGCCCATTTTCCTTATAAATTTGCACTACAAATTCTCTTGAAAAGGAGTAGAAGAAACGGGCTGCTGGTTACTGGTCACTCCTTTTATGCAATGCTGTGGTGCGCGCAGCTCTTTATATAGATGCACATCAGGAAGGAATGTGACTGAGCCAAGCAATTAACATGAACACGATAGACGACTTACGTGGTCTGCGATGCCGCAGATTCAATGAATATGATAGACGACTTATCGTTATCGGCCTGGTCTGCGGATAAGTCTTGCATATAAACGTGAAATGAATTAAAACGTGTATCTTAACAACTGCGAGCGAAACAGAGATTAGGAGAGTATTTAGCTTTTCCAAAGAAACTGTTTATTCTTGGATTTTTGACGATCTGCTTGTATTTTTTAATTATAAAGTCAATTTAACTCGTTTTGAAGATGACAATAGGTTTTTGAATAATTGATTACTACAGCGGGTGATAGGACTGATTAACCAATCGGATCAACAGAAACTGGGTAAGCAACGAAGTCGCTGCTGGCCCTGGAACCGGAACTTGTGTGGGCTCAGGAGATGCTGGCTAGTGAGATGGCTATGGTACTGGCCGTGCCTTTGCCTTCGTTCCTAGGTCTCAATCACGAACATCTGGATCTGGCTCACGAAGTGGTAAGTGAATTTAAATTATTTAGAAAAATGACCAAGCAGTCTACGTTTTGAATATTTAACTCTTTATTGACAATGTCTTTTTTCTTTAACGCCGATTTAAGTTATTTAGAAGATAACACAGGAGCCTTATGTTCTGGACAGCCGATTAATTTAGCAAAACAGTAATAATTCTTCTTTTATCTAAGATTAGATTTCTTTTCTTTTAGATATATTTGAAAGGGAAGGCCTTAAATCTCTATGCTATCTTCAGGGGGTGGAAGTTAATCTAAATCATTTAAAAGATGACAAACGATTCCCATAATCTGAACAGATAACCCCAATAGTCACCACTCTTTAATACCATCACACCATCATCAAGGTGGAAGCGACTGAGCCACCCACCATTATGACAAGATGCTCCACTCTCACAAAAATATCTCCCAAACGATTCATAAGAAAAATGCCGATTTATCTTATGACAAACAATGGCTATAACTCCCAGCATTGACATTCACATTTATGTAACCTACCCTATTCAATATGGTTTTAATGCCAAAGGGTTGTAGCTCAATTGGTGAGGACGATGGTGTGTGATATAGAATCCATGCACCAAGGTTGAAATCCCCGGAGCCGCCTTCGCAACAGGTTCAATCCCTTATGGGCTGGATCCCACTGTACGTGGCTGCTTAGCCGAAAGCGACTTGTGGTTTAGATGTATGCTTACTCAAATCGTTGTAATATGCTATACAAAGGAAAACATGCCAACGTTGATGTATTCCTGACTTGTTTTTATAAAAAAAAGTATGCTCTTAACAATATCTAGAGTATCCTAGAGAATAATAATAACCAAATAATTTACCAATAAAAAAAAATAATAATAACTAAATAATTCCTACCAAGATCCCATGGGTGTCCATTTTCCAATGTATGTCATTACAAAAATGTTAGAGAGGTAAATATTAAATATATGAAAATCAATATCCTCAAAATCATTATCTAACCTAGGACATTGATTCAAAGACTACTTATGATCGATAGGAAAAGGAATAATCACCAAATTGCACTCGTGCATGTATGACCACTACAAAATGGCCTCCACATGCATACCATAACTAAGAAAAATAAATTATTGAACTCAATCTATATTGATTTCCATGTCTTGAGCATTTTAATCTTCTTGCGAATGTGCTATCGTTTATAACACTCTCTTGAAGGTTGTTGCAACGCTCTACAACCTACTTGGTCGCCTTGGCTTCTCCAAAGAGTTGAGGTGAATTTGGTCTTGTTATTTTTACAGATTAGTTCTCATTCTTCTCATGTAATTTTATCCATCAGCATTAAATCCTATGTTGTACTCGACACCTTGGGATTTCACTAACTTTTCGACCACACATAGAAACACTAGTTTGTGACTCCCCGTGGACATGGGAGTGGAATTCAGGGATTTTATGAATTATTCGACCTCCTAGAAACACAGAGGATAAAACGACACATCTTTTTTAATCTTTATCTCTTCCTTTGGAGGTTGAGAAACTAAAGTAGGGGCTCAACCATTCATTGTGATCTCTTAAGGGGCCCCAACATTTCATCTCTTCCTGATTGTAGGTTTTATTCGGGGTTATTCAGCCTCACGAAGGTATTATCTCTTCTCTACCTTCTCATTTCTATTTCATTATTTTAATCATTTGAGTTAGTTAATTTTAATTTTTGTATGATTTGGTCTCCCTTGCTTTTCTACTTTAGTTGCTCTTATCTCCTATTTTGTACGTGGGATCAAAACTAGGCAAGCCCTTTAAAGTTTTTGATACATCAAAATAACATCTTGGGCAAGGAGATCCATCGTCTGGTACCAAGTTCTTTATTTAAATTGATATTTCCATTTTTCATTTAGGTTTTTATTTAAGAAATTTTTCTTCGGTAATCTAGAACTTTCCATCTCACATGTTTTGAAATCTCATTTTTGGCTCACTTAATGTAATGTAAGTTTAGAAGTATAATGTAAAATTTAACTTTGCACATATGCAGGACTGAGTTAAGGAACTGTTATAGATCGATGTTGAAGAGGCTATGGCATACATCCAACAAATATCTCAATTTTTCATGTGAGTATTGAGAACATTGATGTTCAATACCATTTTATTAGGCAGTCGAGCATGAGAGGGTGATGGTTGAGAAAGTTGACTCTTCTCAAAATGTTACAAATGCACTGTGAAGTGTAGCGAGCGTAGAGAATTTTAGAAGGTGACATTAGTCTAGAGGAATATTTTTTCCTAGAAAAATTAGTCAATAGTGATTGTAGTGCCTTTTATCTTACAAGGTGTTTGAAATGTGTAAGTTTTTTAGGAAAGGTGTCTTGAACTTGCATCCTAATGCTAATAATACAAAAAACAAAATTGAGTTAGAGAACATAGAATCTCAATTTCGGTCAATAGATTTAATATTTTGACTTAAAAATAATTCTAGATGGGTTTTCCTTAGCTCTCTTATGAACGAGACACATATCCCTCAAAGCTCTATCATTTAAAAAAGTATAGCTCAATCAAATTTTTGTATCAGAAGTTACTACCTCTAGAATATGGGCTTCCCAAAATAGAAATGTAAATTCATCTAATATGCACAATAGCCTTGTAAGAGTGAGTTACGCTTGACCAACTTATGATTGCTTCTAGCGCATAATCAATTATTTTTGAATGGAGACAGTGAAGCACCCATGTGGGGGAGTAGATCATGATGAGCTTATTATAGGTGGAAGGAATATGATATTTATAGCCTCTTAAATCATATTGGAATTTTGGCTTTGGATTTTGGGCATCACACTTTGGGTGGTTTATCTCATGGTTTCCCATCTATAATTTTATGGTTTTATACACAGACTCTCCTATTTATTGGGTGCTTGAAATGGAGGGTTTCATAGTGATTTTTGTAGGTAGCTACTATAATTTCTTATTAGCTCTTTTTGATCATGCTCTTGTAACGAAAATCTCCCTATAATAATCTTGTCACCTTTTTGATGATACTATAATTAATTCACCCTTTGAAGTTTTATGAAGTTAAAGAATGACCTAAAAATTATAAACAGGTTTTAAAAGGGATATGACATATTCAAGTAGATCTATCTATGTAAAAAAGAATTTGACGGCCTTAAAAGTAACATGGCCAATACCCCTGTTTTAGTCCATCATGGTATTCAAATTTATTGTTTTAAAGCACCACGCATCTGACCACATCATGCCGATCATAATTCTTTAGAAAAATGATGGGGGAATAGATTCAAGAGAACTTCTTCAAAACGCCATTATAAATAGTATATTTTGTTGAAAACACACCTTTTTTCCCGTAAAAGTGATTAATCAGTCTCAATTTTAAATATTAAAATTATATTTAATTATGTATGCTCTTGATGGAATAGTGAAAATTATTCTTACTAAATAGGAGATTAGGTTCAATGAAAGGAGTAAATTGATTGTTAGAGTACAAGATTATAACATTGATATTAAACCTACAAACTTGGTAGGAGGGAAAGGATTGTGCAAACTCATAGTAAAAAATAAGAGAGAAGATGATTTAAGTGAAACTAAAAATTTCACACTTGTAGTCTCTGTTGGACTTAAGAAAACGATTCTTAAATATTGCTTACTTCTGCTAGAGTACTTAATGAATAGTTATTTTTTAGTAAGGTTTTAGAATAAATAAATAATTGTAAGTTAGCGGGTCAGTTGCGAAGTTACGATCTGGTAGGTGCTTATATGAGAAATATAAGCCTTTAAAAAGCCTAATGTGGAACACCGCATTACTAGTTATCCTTAAAAATTCAAAATAAATTAATATCTTTTATTTCTAAAAACAATTTGTGATCTGGTATTATTTGTGTTGTCTCCAACATTATTAACTTGGTATTAGAGCATGCAATGGTTTTGATCCTATGAGTGAGTTGTAGCTAAATTATGGTATATAAATATTTGCAATGGAAATGGAAGTTTATAGAGGTAATGTTGAAGTGAATTAGGTTCTTGTGTAAAATTTGTGAAGAGGCGTGGTACACGATCAAAGAAGAAAATTTTGAATTTATTTCCCTAGGCGGGTGGAGAAGAAGAAATAGCATGGATATTACAATAAATAGATATAGAGAAGGAGGAATGTGCGGCATGTGGTTAGTTTAGACTGGTGAAGAATTGGTGGTTGTTGGCCGCATGATAGATTTGGAAGACCACTGTTGATTTAATTATAAAATCTGCAAGAAAGATAGTGAATTAATTGATGACGGAGATATAAGAAGTCCAAGGCGATTTGAATATAAATTATAAGGTAATCCACTTTCTCAGAGAAGTAATGACAGGAGACACTATAAATAATGTGTTGGTCCTATATGGAAGCCAAAGATCGATATTTTAGACCTGAAATTATTGATGTATAACAAGGAAATTTAGGCATGGAATAAGTTAATGCACTAGTCTTTAATCTCTCTATTTTAAACACCAGTGAAGTGCAGAAGTTTATACCAAATACATAAACTGATTAAGGTACGAGCAGAATGTCTTTTTTTATTGAAAAATGAATTGTTTGAATATTTAATTGTCATTGAGAATTAACTTACCTAGGGCATGTAGTTGGAGTTATGGCACATATTTATAAGACGACAAATGTGTATGGTTTGAACTGTGATTTTTATGCATTATAAAAGATACACCAATATAGATGTGTAAGGAACACACACACACATTGAAGGATTTTAAGAATTTATTAAAGGGGAGTATTTGAAAAGATTATTTTGGAGGTAATTTTTATAATTAAATCTTTTCTTGTGGTTAAATAAGGGTATATATTTTGTTGAATAAGGGAACCCTTTTTCCTGCTATGTACAATTGTCCAAGATGGGTCACCGTCAAAATTTAAAACCAAAAGGGAAAGAGGAGGGAGAGAGTCCCTCAAAAGGCATATAAGAGAGTAATTCTATATTGGAATGAAGAGGAGCAGATATAATCGGAATAGAAGGCAAATTAGATGTAGCATTTCCCAAGGGCAACTGGGAAGTAGTAGACAAAGAAGAAAGCGACCCCAAATACACACCCACAACAACCAAGATAGGAGAAGATTACTAGCTAGGAATAATTAGTTGTGTATCCTTAGAAACAACATCAGAATAATTGACATAAACATCATTACGAAAAGTAGTGAGTTGATGACGAAGGGAATTCTGCCACCAACCCGAGGATGATTGTTTAAAAGAAGAAAGGGATGCCATCATAATTTAGTTTTGTGTCGTTACAACATTAATCAAATGTTCAAGTCATCTATGTTACACTTGACAAAGATTTCAAATTCAGATGGTTGTATTGTCTGAGATTTTAGTGAGATGTCAAATGGATAGTGTAATAGGATCACATAGGAGGTCGGAGGAAATGGATATAGGAGGAAATATATTATATCGAGCTAGCTTCTTTCTCAGGGGTGATTCATGGCAGGAGAAGCATTCTTCTCCATTTTTGCCCCTTAAGAAAAGATGGGGATTGGGTTTTCATATGAGTGCACTTGATGTATCAACATTTGATTGCTGCTATTTAGTACAAAAGAGCAGCATTTGGTTGATCTTCATTTAAACCATAGAGGAAGGATTCAAAACACTCGAGGGATATGTGGAGTCTCAAAGGAGAATTGTTATGTCATATGCAACATTGTAGAGGGATTTGATAGGTCTAGAATGCCAGAGGAATGTTTCTCTCTAATTATACAAGTAGGTTTGGGAAAAGCTACGCTGTTTCATGTTGTGTAGAGGTTTGTGGGTTCTATAATTAGGAGATCCGTTCATGGAGTTAGTCTCGTGTTTCCTGTGTCAGTGAGGATTATTCGTGAAGGTGATTCATCAAAGTATCGATAAGGGTTGTGTTAAACTCTTACAATGCACGAAACTTACTGGGATAAATCTAATAGGGGATAATTTTGTATTATTATATTACAAATTATTTTTTAGTATGATTTTTCAATAATTAATTAAAAATTGGTTAGTAGGTTACTTTGGAAGTTACGTTCCCATTGGTGGTTATACGTGAAATATATGGTTTCAAAAGACTAACGTGCATAAATGTATTAACATGCTAAAGAATCCTAGATAGATTGATATCTTTTTATTTCTACAACGACAGTGTGATTTGGTGTTATATGTGTTGCCTTTGCCATTGTAAATTTCCTTACCCACAAAGAATGTCTTCAACATCTATGCTAAAGAGAGAAGAACTATAGGCTAAAATCAGCAAAAAAGTGTTATCTAGTGGATTGTAGGGTACAAGCAAGCGATTGATGAAATCTCGTTGGATTGTGCGAATAGAGAACAACAATAGAATTTATTAGAATAAAGTCATGATGCAAAATATGTCAAAAAACTATTAATATACCCAGTGCCATTTTCTATCCCTTGAGGTTTCTTGTAATTGACGAGGCATTCTAACAATGGAACCAAAATACAATAGTTACAATTAAACCACAATCAAATACTATCCACACTCATATTTTGATTGATGCTAATTACTTAAGTATGAGTGTTAAAGTGGTTGAATATAAAATACTCTACATCTAAAGTGTTTTACAATTTCATTGATGAAATGATACTGATAATTTTCAGGGTTACTTAGACAATATTAATTGATACTTATAAAAACAATTCTGCTTCAAACATATCTATGTTTTGTATTATTATATGTAGCCTTGCATATTTAAATTCATTGGTTTACACCCACAGGGTAATGATCAAGAAACAAAAATCTCACAACCATTATGCTCAAGATAGTAAATGATAATAACAAAAAATAGGAAAAAAAAAAAGGATATTCGATGTTCTTGGGGTAGACACAATCACAATAGAAAGAGATCACAGTTTTTCAAATTAAAATTGCTTATGAGATCAGTAGTAAGCTTCATATACCATTGAAATTTGTTGGAATACGAATAGCAACTGTCATCAAAGATTAGTAATTTGAATAATCATTAGGGAAAAGGGATCACATCTTTGACTAGGAAAGAAGAGATAAAGAAAATAGCGGTAGACAGGATTAAAAATATTAAGAACATTTTAAATAAATGTTTAATGGAAGAGATTAGAATAGAGAGTTTGTAGTTAGGGACTTTGTGTTATTACGAGATAAGAGAAGAGAACCTAGAGGTAGTCATAGGATGTTTGATTATCTTTGCATGGTCCAAATCGAAATCCATAAACATTTTTCTATAATCATCTATTAATTGACATATCTTGGTGTTACTCAAATTCCCTCCCCTTATAATAGATAATACTTGAAGGTATTCTAATAGTAAAATAGGTCGTGTCATGTAGTATAGCATAGGCGATTGAGCATTATGCGCTTTTATATATTTGTGTTTGTCTTGATTCTCGAGTTTTATCCCAAGTCATTTTTTCTAAATAGCATTGTAAAGTTTTGACTCTACAACAAAATGGAATTTACAATAGTTCTTTTGAATTATTTTTGGTTCTTTCTACATGTAAAAAGTCATTGTCGAGTTTATTACATCCATTTGTTATCATCATTTTCACCGTGGTAATATTTAAACAGTTCACATTCATTAGACATTGTATGTAGCATTAAGGTATTTTATTATATCCATCATCACATATTTACATACATACGATTACAACCACAAGGTCATGGTCAAGCAACAGGAATCTCACAACCATTGTTCACAAGATAGTCAACGATAGTGAAAAATGGAAAAATAAGCTCCTTGATGTTCTTTGCATAGACACAATCACACCAAAAAGAGTTGCGATACTATTTCAAATTGAAATTGTATATGAGATCGGTAGTAAGCTACGTACACCATTGAAAGTTTTTGGAATGCAAATAGAAAACGTTCTCAAAGATGAGTGATTTAAAGAATAATTAGGCAAAAGGGATCTTATTCTTTAAAAAATGGAAGGGAAAAGGGAAATAATAGTAGGCAAGTTGAAAATAGTAGGGAAAATTTAAACAAATCTTTAATAGAAGAGATAAGAAAAAAGAGATTTTGTAGTTAGTGACCTTGTGTCGTTATAGGATAAGAGAAAATAACTGAGAGATGACCATGGGACATTTCACTATCCTTGCTTGGTCCTATTTAAGGTCGGTTAATATTTTTTGGAATCACTTACCTATTGACATCTTGACGTTGAACTAAAATTTTCTCTCCTTATATTAGATAATACTTGAAGCTATTCAATCCGTAAAATGGGTTGTGTCATGTACTATACCATACCTGATTAAGTTTTGTCCTCTTTTAGGTATTTTTGTTTGTCTTTCTTCTTGAATGTCATTTGAATACCTTTGTAAACTTTTGACTCTTGAAGCCGATGGACATTGCACTACTTCTTCCCAATGATTTTTGGTTCTTTCTACATTTGCAAGGTCATTGTCAAGATTATCACATGCAATTGTTACCGTTATTTTGACATTGGTAATATTTAGAAGCTTCAAATTCATTAGATAATTTGTATCATTAAGTTATTTTAATATATGTAGCATCGCATATATACATTCATTCGATTGAATGCACATGGTAATGGTCAAGCAACAGGAATCTCACAACCATTATTCAAAAGATAGTCAATGATATTAACAAAAAGATGACATTAGGAATAGGTAGATGCCACTGCAGGGGTGGGTGGGAGGAGTGGGAGGGAGAGAAAATACGGTCTTTGGTGATATTTGGGTTGTCACGGTCACATCGAAATGAGAGCTATTGGATTTTTCCAAATTAAAATTAAATTTCTCCAAATGAATAAAGAAACACATAATTATTTTGACATACTCAAAGGCATTTGATCAGTTTTTTGAGATACACTTTTGAAGAGACAACACGCGGTGACACCATGACGAAAGCACATGCACGGTAACCAAAGACGCAGAATGAACAAACAAAACACATGACTTTAGATTTCGAGCAACCAGGAACTTGGGAAACTAAGTTCCCGAGGTTCCTGGGATCCCGAAATCATGAAATCCCTAAGCAATGAAGAAGGACGAAAACCCATGATTTCGAGATCTCGGGGTGTGGGGAAGCTAGAGGCCACCATAACCTTGAAAACCCAGATGTCCGAAAAAATGCAAACACTAAACAAACGAACAGCGAAACCCGAGAACCTCGTACTCCGGGGTTTCGAGAAATGGAAGAACTCTTCCAAACCCGGAACTCCGAGATCCTGGAATTCTGAAGAAAACAAAGGGAAAGAATAGTCAAGAACACGGAGGAAGCCCGGGAGTCCGAAGATCCGAAGGAGAAGTTTAGGACCTCGGAGTTTCGGGACTCCAAAACACAAGACAAAAAAGACAACAACACAAACAAAGAAAGAAAAGAAAAACGAACGAAAACAAAGCGGAGCAGAAGGGGGCCCCCAACTCGAGAAGAGAAAGGTTGAGGTGCATTATGAAGGACATGACAGAATGCAAAATAGTAAATCTATCGAAAGGGTTATCAATAATGAGACGGCAAGGGAAAAATATACACTCCTACATAGAATAGGCCAAAATTGAGACATGACTAAATAGGGTGCCGACATGTATGAAGTACACTGAACCAACCAAGGTAATGAATCCTTCAATTATTGTGCCTTTTCTTTGTGGAATGATACACAGATATGAATATTTATATAGGAAAATCGGTTGATGGCGGTATTGGTAAGGGAGATGCTACCGAAAATAGGCATGCGTGATTGTGATTAGAAACTCAAGGATTGTCTGATGGATTCGATGGATCAAACTTCCAATCTATTATTATCTCTCGTGGGCATGTTTAGAATAATTTTATATTATATAAGATATTGTTGGATCACTAGATGGGATAAAGAATCAAGTCGTACACCAAGTAGTTTTTGTTGTGGAATTCACAAGGAATAGAAACTATCCAAGTTGGAAATTAAGGCATAATTATATCCGTAGGTATCAAGAGAATATATCCCTTAAGTTTTTGTATTACTCTATACGTGGATGATGGATTTTGATGATTAAGATAGACTTGACTCACTAAATATGTTCATGCTTATTTAGAATCTTTACTTAATAGTAGATGTTCTTGCATGTTAGTGTAGTGATTGTACAAACAACTGAATAGTAGAAGAGGAGACATTTTTATTTGAGAGTCGACATGTACAGACATCGTTCATCATGTGCTTCATAAATTGGTGTAAATAATGCTCGCCTACAACCAAACAATGTCAGCCGTTTGACCAAATTTCACGACAACTGTATGCTTGTTGAAGTTACAAGAAGAGTTAGTAGTTGATTATAAAATTCCTATCCTAGAATGCTTGTAATGGAATAGTTTCTTGTGTTGTTCACTAGAGAATTAATTGTGTTTTGTTTCCAAAGCACTTATAAACCCAAAATAAAGGGTAGGTGGGCAATTGTGGAAGAAAGAGATATATTTCCCTTAAAAGTGTAGTGCTCGAGTATGATAGAAGGTATTGAAGTAGCCATGAAAAATAGGTGGTCTTGAGCCTTTGAGAATGTAGAGAAATTAATAGTTTCATTTCAATTTCTTATGTCTAGTGTGAAATTATCTTTGCATATTTTGTTATGTTACGTTTAATGGCAATGATGTCTTGTTTAGAATATATGTGCTAGTTATATCTGCATTGAAAACATAACGGGAGGTTGCATTCTTCAGTCATATTCAACTTTGAAATATACTGAGAGGCTGCATTTGCGAGTCGTATTTCAATTTTTGATATATAAACAAAGCATCATGATTGGAAACCTATAATATTACTTTTATGTTCGGTTATACGAGTTAACTATTCTATTATTATTACGAATGCTTTCTATTTTAATGTTCTAACATATGTTTAAACATACTCTTAGCTATGAGAATTCTATGTGAGAGAAAAACATCGATAAATATAAGAGTTCAAACTACAACTCAATATACGAATCTTTTTATAAGAAACACTTTTATAATTATATAAATTAACACTTTGATATATATAGATAAAAATTTATATATATGGATGAAAATATTCCTTAAATGGATGGAATACATTACGAGGAATATCAAAATGGATGGAAGACAGTAGCCACAGAAATAGAAACAGGAGAGGAGGAGGTAAATAGAGCTCTATTCTATTGGCATTCTACATTCACAATCCTCATAGCTTCGAATCGTGGCTCTTTGGCTTCATATTTCTGGTGGCTGTAAACCTGCATGTAGTCTCCAAACAGATACTCTGGATACTCTGGATAAACCGATAATTCATCACCGGTCTGAGCAGTAAGTTGAGATGCGGGATAAACCTTGGCATTATATGAGGGATTATAAAACGATGCCACTGAGAAACGGTTGCCATTCTTAGTGGGTAGAATGCGATGCCATGCGCTGGTGTATTTGCCGTTAGTGATGGCTTCCAACTGGTCCCCAATGTCAACAACTATTGCGTATGGAATGGGTTGCACGTCAACCCAAGTGCCATCATTGAGGACCTGCAAACCGGACACTTGATCGTCTTGGTATAAGAGAATGAGGCCACCTGCATCTGTGTGTGCACGGATGCCCTTGATGAGGTCCGGTCTAGGGCAAGGAGGATAATGGCTCACTTTGGTGCCGAAGAAGGGCTTCTCTCCTCCCGCAAATGCCTCTTTCAGGTACTCTTTCTCTAGCCCCAGATTCAAACTTATTACTTCCAACAGCTTTTCTGTCAATGAAAATATCTTGTTTCGAAACTCCTGGATAGTTTCCCTGAGAAAAATGCAATATAATGTCTTAGTATTTAGTTTTTCGATATCCAGAAACCAGAAACACTTGTATATAGATCATGCTCATATTAATTTTTTCTATTCTATATTTATAGAAACGTTTGAATTGTGCACAAAATAGTAGAGTAGTTGTACTTGAAATCACTGGGTTGGGAAGGCCATGAATTGGTCTCCTGCATCTCATGTATTTGAATAACATCTTCCCAATCAACGTTCTCGATCTTATCAGCGTTATCGCTGTCAAGAGCGTTGCTCAACAACCTTACAGGCAAAGAGGCATTGAAGCTCTGCTCTCTGTTAAGCTTGTAATGCTCCGAGCAAACTTTCTTTACACGGTCCATGAGTTCATGCTCTATGCCATGGTTCAAAAGCTGCAAACACAAAACGAAATCACTTCAACTCTGTTTTCTCTATAATTAGTAAGTTTTGCACATGAGAAAATATGATCAGTTGTGTTTTTCACCTGAAAGAAACCAGTACTCTCGCAGGCCTTGGCTATTTCAGCCATGATCACCTCTCTGTCTCCTCCGTCTATGTTTTTCATGTCAATCACTGGAACGCCCATTTTCCTTATAAATTTGCACTACAAATTCTCTTGAAAAGGAGTAGAAGAAACGGGCTGCTGGTTACTGGTCACTCCTTTTATGCAATGCTGTGGTGCGCGCAGCTCTTTATATAGATGCACATCAGGAAGGAATGTGACTGAGCCAAGCAATTAACATGAACACGATAGACGACTTACGTGGTCTGCGATGCCGCAGATTCAATGAATATGATAGACGACTTATCGTTATCGGCCTGGTCTGCGGATAAGTCTTGCATATAAACGTGAAATGAATTAAAACGTGTATCTTAACAACTGCGAGCGAAACAGAGATTAGGAGAGTATTTAGCTTTTCCAAAGAAACTGTTTATTCTTGGATTTTTGACGATCTGCTTGTATTTTTTAATTATAAAGTCAATTTAACTCGTTTTGAAGATGACAATAGGTTTTTGAATAATTGATTACTACAGCGGGTGATAGGACTGATTAACCAATCGGATCAACAGAAACTGGGTAAGCAACGAAGTCGCTGCTGGCCCTGGAACCGGAACTTGTGTGGGCTCAGGAGATGCTGGCTAGTGAGATGGCTATGGTACTGGCCGTGCCTTTGCCTTCGTTCCTAGGTCTCAATCACGAACATCTGGATCTGGCTCACGAAGTGGTAAGTGAATTTAAATTATTTAGAAAAATGACCAAGCAGTCTACGTTTTGAATATTTAACTCTTTATTGACAATGTCTTTTTTCTTTAACGCCGATTTAAGTTATTTAGAAGATAACACAGGAGCCTTATGTTCTGGACAGCCGATTAATTTAGCAAAACAGTAATAATTCTTCTTTTATCTAAGATTAGATTTCTTTTCTTTTAGATATATTTGAAAGGGAAGGCCTTAAATCTCTATGCTATCTTCAGGGGGTGGAAGTTAATCTAAATCATTTAAAAGATGACAAACGATTCCCATAATCTGAACAGATAACCCCAATAGTCACCACTCTTTAATACCATCACACCATCATCAAGGTGGAAGCGACTGAGCCACCCACCATTATGACAAGATGCTCCACTCTCACAAAAATATCTCCCAAACGATTCATAAGAAAAATGCCGATTTATCTTATGACAAACAATGGCTATAACTCCCAGCATTGACATTCACATTTATGTAACCTACCCTATTCAATATGGTTTTAATGCCAAAGGGTTGTAGCTCAATTGGTGAGGACGATGGTGTGTGATATAGAATCCATGCACCAAGGTTGAAATCCCCGGAGCCGCCTTCGCAACAGGTTCAATCCCTTATGGGCTGGATCCCACTGTACGTGGCTGCTTAGCCGAAAGCGACTTGTGGTTTAGATGTATGCTTACTCAAATCGTTGTAATATGCTATACAAAGGAAAACATGCCAACGTTGATGTATTCCTGACTTGTTTTTATAAAAAAAAGTATGCTCTTAACAATATCTAGAGTATCCTAGAGAATAATAATAACCAAATAATTTACCAATAAAAAAAAATAATAATAACTAAATAATTCCTACCAAGATCCCATGGGTGTCCATTTTCCAATGTATGTCATTACAAAAATGTTAGAGAGGTAAATATTAAATATATGAAAATCAATATCCTCAAAATCATTATCTAACCTAGGACATTGATTCAAAGACTACTTATGATCGATAGGAAAAGGAATAATCACCAAATTGCACTCGTGCATGTATGACCACTACAAAATGGCCTCCACATGCATACCATAACTAAGAAAAATAAATTATTGAACTCAATCTATATTGATTTCCATGTCTTGAGCATTTTAATCTTCTTGCGAATGTGCTATCGTTTATAACACTCTCTTGAAGGTTGTTGCAACGCTCTACAACCTACTTGGTCGCCTTGGCTTCTCCAAAGAGTTGAGGTGAATTTGGTCTTGTTATTTTTACAGATTAGTTCTCATTCTTCTCATGTAATTTTATCCATCAGCATTAAATCCTATGTTGTACTCGACACCTTGGGATTTCACTAACTTTTCGACCACACATAGAAACACTAGTTTGTGACTCCCCGTGGACATGGGAGTGGAATTCAGGGATTTTATGAATTATTCGACCTCCTAGAAACACAGAGGATAAAACGACACATCTTTTTTAATCTTTATCTCTTCCTTTGGAGGTTGAGAAACTAAAGTAGGGGCTCAACCATTCATTGTGATCTCTTAAGGGGCCCCAACATTTCATCTCTTCCTGATTGTAGGTTTTATTCGGGGTTATTCAGCCTCACGAAGGTATTATCTCTTCTCTACCTTCTCATTTCTATTTCATTATTTTAATCATTTGAGTTAGTTAATTTTAATTTTTGTATGATTTGGTCTCCCTTGCTTTGCTACTTTAGTTGCTCTTATCTCCTATTTTGTACGTGGGATCAAAACTAGGCAAGCCCTTTAAAGTTTTTGATACATCAAAATAACATCTTGGGCAAGGAGATCCATCGTCTGGTACCAAGTTCTTTATTTAAATTGATATTTCCATTTTTCATTTAGGTTTTTATTTAAGAAATTTTTCTTCGGTAATCTAGAACTTTCCATCTCACATGTTTTGAAATCTCATTTTTGGCTCACTTAATGTAATGTAAGTTTAGAAGTATAATGTAAAATTTAACTTTGCACATATGCAGGACTGAGTTAAGGAACTGTTATAGATCGATGTTGAAGAGGCTATGGCATACATCCAACAAATATCTCAATTTTTCATGTGAGTATTGAGAACATTGATGTTCAATACCATTTTATTAGGCAGTCGAGCATGAGAGGGTGATGGTTGAGAAAGTTGACTCTTCTCAAAATGTTACAAATGCACTGTGAAGTGTAGCGAGCGTAGAGAATTTTAGAAGGTGACATTAGTCTAGAGGAATATTTTTTCCTAGAAAAATTAGTCAATAGTGATTGTAGTGCCTTTTATCTTACAAGGTGTTTGAAATGTGTAATTTTTTTAGGAAAGGTGTCTTGAACTTGCATCCTAATGCTAATAATACAAAAAACAAAATTGAGTTAGAGAACATAGAATCTCAATTTCGGTCAATAGATTTAATATTTTGACTTAAAAATAATTCTAGATGGGTTTTCCTTAGCTCTCTTATGAACGAGACACATATCCCTCAAAGCTCTATCATTTAAAAAAGTATAGCTCAATCAAATTTTTGTATCAGAAGTTACTACCTCTAGAATATGGGCTTCCCAAAATAGAAATGTAAATTCATCTAATATGCACAATAGCCTTGTAAGAGTGAGTTACGCTTGACCAACTTATGATTGCTTCTAGCGCATAATCAATTATTTTTGAATGGAGACAGTGAAGCACCCATGTGGGGGAGTAGATCATGATGAGCTTATTATAGGTGGAAGGAATATGATATTTATAGCCTCTTAAATCATATTGGAATTTTGGCTTTGGATTTTGGGCATCACACTTTGGGTGGTTTATCTCATGGTTTCCCATCTATAATTTTATGGTTTTATACACAGACTCTCCTATTTATTGGGTGCTTGAAATGGAGGGTTTCATAGTGATTTTTGTAGGTAGCTACTATAATTTCTTATTAGCTCTTTTTGATCATGCTCTTGTAACGAAAATCTCCCTATAATAATCTTGTCACCTTTTTGATGATACTATAATTAATTCACCCTTTGAAGTTTTATGAAGTTAAAGAATGACCTAAAAATTATAAACAGGTTTTAAAAGGGATATGACATATTCAAGTAGATCTATCTATGTAAAAAAGAATTTGACGGCCTTAAAAGTAACATGGCCAATACCCCTGTTTTAGTCCATCATGGTATTCAAATTTATTGTTTTAAAGCACCACGCATCTGACCACATCATGCCGATCATAATTCTTTAGAAAAATGATGGGGGAATAGATTCAAGAGAACTTCTTCAAAACGCCATTATAAATAGTATATTTTGTTGAAAACACACCTTTTTTCCCGTAAAAGTGATTAATCAGTCTCAATTTTAAATATTAAAATTATATTTAATTATGTATGCTCTTGATGGAATAGTGAAAATTATTCTTACTAAATAGGAGATTAGGTTCAATGAAAGGAGTAAATTGATTGTTAGAGTACAAGATTATAACATTGATATTAAACCTACAAACTTGGTAGGAGGGAAAGGATTGTGCAAACTCATAGTAAAAAATAAGAGAGAAGATGATTTAAGTGAAACTAAAAATTTCACACTTGTAGTCTCTGTTGGACTTAAGAAAACGATTCTTAAATATTGCTTACTTCTGCTAGAGTACTTAATGAATAGTTATTTTTTAGTAAGGTTTTAGAATAAATAAATAATTGTAAGTTAGCGGGTCAGTTGCGAAGTTACGATCTGGTAGGTGCTTATATGAGAAATATAAGCCTTTAAAAAGCCTAATGTGGAACACCGCATTACTAGTTATCCTTAAAAATTCAAAATAAATTAATATCTTTTATTTCTAAAAACAATTTGTGATCTGGTATTATTTGTGTTGTCTCCAACATTATTAACTTGGTATTAGAGCATGCAATGGTTTTGATCCTATGAGTGAGTTGTAGCTAAATTATGGTATATAAATATTTGCAATGGAAATGGAAGTTTATAGAGGTAATGTTGAAGTGAATTAGGTTCTTGTGTAAAATTTGTGAAGAGGCGTGGTACACGATCAAAGAAGAAAATTTTGAATTTATTTCCCTAGGCGGGTGGAGAAGAAGAAATAGCATGGATATTACAATAAATAGATATAGAGAAGGAGGAATGTGCGGCATGTGGTTAGTTTAGACTGGTGAAGAATTGGTGGTTGTTGGCCGCATGATAGATTTGGAAGACCACTGTTGATTTAATTATAAAATCTGCAAGAAAGATAGTGAATTAATTGATGACGGAGATATAAGAAGTCCAAGGCGATAATATAAATTATAAGGTAATCCACTTTCTCAGAGAAGTAATGACAGGAGACACTATAAATAATGTGTTGGTCCTATATGGAAGCCAAAGATCGATATTTTAGACCTGAAATTATTGATGTATAACAAGGAAATTTAGGCATGGAATAAGTTAATGCACTAGTCTTTAATCTCTCTATTTTAAACACACCCAGTGAAGTGCAGAAGTTTATACCAAATACATAAACTGATTAAGGTACGAGCAGAATGTCTTTTTTTATTGAAAAATGAATTGTTTGAATATTTAATTGTCATTGAGAATTAACTTACCTAGGGCATGTAGTTGGAGTTATGGCACATATTTATAAGACGACAAATGTGTATGGTTTGAACTGTGATTTTTATGCATTATAAAAGATACACCAATATAGATGTGTAAGGAACACACACACACATTGAAGGATTTTAAGAATTTATTAAAGGGGAGTATTTGAAAAGATTATTTTGGAGGTAATTTTTATAATTAAATCTTTTCTTGTGGTTAAATAAGGGTATATATTTTGTTGAATAAGGGAACCCTTTTTCCTGCTATGTACAATTGTCCAAGATGGGTCACCGTCAAAATTTAAAACCAAAAGGGAAAGAGGAGGGAGAGAGTCCCTCAAAAGGCATATAAGAGAGTAATTCTATATTGGAATGAAGAGGAGCAGATATAATCGGAATAGAAGGCAAATTAGATGTAGCATTTCCCAAGGGCAACTGGGAAGTAGTAGACAAAGAAGAAAGCGACCCCAAATACACACCCACAACAACCAAGATAGGAGAAGATTACTAGCTAGGAATAATTAGTTGTGTATCCTTAGAAACAACATCAGAATAATTGACATAAACATCATTACGAAAAGTAGTGAGTTGATGACGAAGGGAATTCTGCCACCAACCCGAGGATGATTGTTTAAAAGAAGAAAGGGATGCCATCATAATTTAGTTTTGTGTCGTTACAACATTAATCAAATGTTCAAGTCATCTATGTTACACTTGACAAAGATTTCAAATTCAGATGGTTGTATTGTCTGAGATTTTAGTGAGATGTCAAATGGATAGTGTAATAGGATCACATAGGAGGTCGGAGGAAATGGATATAGGAGGAAATATATTATATCGAGCTAGCTTCTTTCTCAGGGGTGATTCATGGCAGGAGAAGCATTCTTCTCCATTTTTGCCCCTTAAGAAAAGATGGGGATTGGGTTTTCATATGAGTGCACTTGATGTATCAACATTTGATTGCTGCTATTTAGTACAAAAGAGCAGCATTTGGTTGATCTTCATTTAAACCATAGAGGAAGGATTCAAAACACTCGAGGGATATGTGGAGTCTCAAAGGAGAATTGTTATGTCATATGCAACATTGTAGAGGGATTTGATAGGTCTAGAATGCCAGAGGAATGTTTCTCTCTAATTATACAAGTAGGTTTGGGAAAAGCTACGCTGTTTCATGTTGTGTAGAGGTTTGTGGGTTCTATAATTAGGAGATCCGTTCATGGAGTTAGTCTCGTGTTTCCTGTGTCAGTGAGGATTATTCGTGAAGGTGATTCATCAAAGTATCGATAAGGGTTGTGTTAAACTCTTACAATGCACGAAACTTACTGGGATAAATCTAATAGGGGATAATTTTGTATTATTATATTACAAATTATTTTTTAGTATGATTTTTCAATAATTAATTAAAAATTGGTTAGTAGGTTACTTTGGAAGTTACGTTCCCATTGGTGGTTATACGTGAAATATATGGTTTCAAAAGACTAACGTGCATAAATGTATTAACATGCTAAAGAATCCTAGATAGATTGATATCTTTTTATTTCTACAACGACAGTGTGATTTGGTGTTATATGTGTTGCCTTTGCCATTGTAAATTTCCTTACCCACAAAGAATGTCTTCAACATCTATGCTAAAGAGAGAAGAACTATAGGCTAAAATCAGCAAAAAAGTGTTATCTAGTGGATTGTAGGGTACAAGCAAGCGATTGATGAAATCTCGTTGGATTGTGCGAATAGAGAACAACAATAGAATTTATTAGAATAAAGTCATGATGCAAAATATGTCAAAAAACTATTAATATACCCAGTGCCATTTTCTATCCCTTGAGGTTTCTTGTAATTGACGAGGCATTCTAACAATGGAACCAAAATACAATAGTTACAATTAAACCACAATCAAATACTATCCACACTCATATTTTGATTGATGCTAATTACTTAAGTATGAGTGTTAAAGTGGTTGAATATAAAATACTCTACATCTAAAGTGTTTTACAATTTCATTGATGAAATGATACTGATAATTTTCAGGGTTACTTAGACAATATTAATTGATACTTATAAAAACAATTCTGCTTCAAACATATCTATGTTTTGTATTATTATATGTAGCCTTGCATATTTAAATTCATTGGTTTACACCCACAGGGTAATGATCAAGAAACAAAAATCTCACAACCATTATGCTCAAGATAGTAAATGATAATAACAAAAAATAGGAAAAAAAAAAAGGATATTCGATGTTCTTGGGGTAGACACAATCACAATAGAAAGAGATCACAGTTTTTCAAATTAAAATTGCTTATGAGATCAGTAGTAAGCTTCATATACCATTGAAATTTGTTGGAATACGAATAGCAACTGTCATCAAAGATTAGTAATTTGAATAATCATTAGGGAAAAGGGATCACATCTTTGACTAGGAAAGAAGAGATAAAGAAAATAGCGGTAGACAGGATTAAAAATATTAAGAACATTTTAAATAAATGTTTAATGGAAGAGATTAGAATAGAGAGTTTGTAGTTAGGGACTTTGTGTTATTACGAGATAAGAGAAGAGAACCTAGAGGTAGTCATAGGATGTTTGATTATCTTTGCATGGTCCAAATCGAAATCCATAAACATTTTTCTATAATCATCTATTAATTGACATATCTTGGTGTTACTCAAATTCCCTCCCCTTATAATAGATAATACTTGAAGGTATTCTAATAGTAAAATAGGTCGTGTCATGTAGTATAGCATAGGCGATTGAGCATTATGCGCTTTTATATATTTGTGTTTGTCTTGATTCTCGAGTTTTATCCCAAGTCATTTTTTCTAAATAGCATTGTAAAGTTTTGACTCTACAACAAAATGGAATTTACAATAGTTCTTTTGAATTATTTTTGGTTCTTTCTACATGTAAAAAGTCATTGTCGAGTTTATTACATCCATTTGTTATCATCATTTTCACCGTGGTAATATTTAAACAGTTCACATTCATTAGACATTGTATGTAGCATTAAGGTATTTTATTATATCCATCATCACATATTTACATACATACGATTACAACCACAAGGTCATGGTCAAGCAACAGGAATCTCACAACCATTGTTCACAAGATAGTCAACGATAGTGAAAAATGGAAAAATAAGCTCCTTGATGTTCTTTGCATAGACACAATCACACCAAAAAGAGTTGCGATACTATTTCAAATCGAAATTGTATATGAGATCGGTAGTAAGCTACGTACACCATTGAAAGTTTTTGGAATGCAAATAGAAAACGTTCTCAAAGATGAGTGATTTAAAGAATAATTAGGCAAAAGGGATCTTATTCTTTAAAAAATGGAAGGGAAAAGGGAAATAATAGTAGGCAAGTTGAAAATAGTAGGGAAAATTTAAACAAATCTTTAATAGAAGAGATAAGAAAAAAGAGATTTTGTAGTTAGTGACCTTGTGTCGTTATAGGATAAGAGAAAATAACTGAGAGATGACCATGGGACATTTCACTATCCTTGCTTGGTCCTATTTAAGGTCGGTTAATATTTTTTGGAATCACTTACCTATTGACATCTTGACGTTGAACTAAAATTTTCTCTCCTTATATTAGATAATACTTGAAGCTATTCAATCAGTAAAATGGGTTGTGTCATGTACTATACCATACCTGATTAAGTTTTGTCCTCTTTTAGGTATTTTTGTTTGTCTTTCTTCTTGAATGTCATTTGAATACCTTTGTAAACTTTTGACTCTTGAAGCCGATGGACATTGCACTACTTCTTCCCAATGATTTTTGGTTCTTTCTACATTTGCAAGGTCATTGTCAAGATTATCACATGCAATTGTTACCGTTATTTTGACATTGGTAATATTTAGAAGCTTCAAATTCATTAGATAATTTGTATCATTAAGTTATTTTAATATATGTAGCATCGCATATATACATTCATTCGATTGAATGCACATGGTAATGGTCAAGCAACAGGAATCTCACAACCATTATTCAAAAGATAGTCAATGATATTAACAAAAAGATGACATTAGGAATAGGTAGATGCCACTGCAGGGGTGGGTGGGAGGAGTGGGAGGGAGAGAAAATACGGTCTTTGGTGATATTTGGGTTGTCACGGTCACATCGAAATGAGAGCTATTGGATTTTTCCAAATTAAAATTAAATTTCTCCAAATGAATAAAGAAACACATAATTATTTTGACATACTCAAAGGCATTTGATCAGTTTTTTGAGATACACTTTTGAAGAGACAACACGCGGTGACACCATGACGAAAGCACATGCACGGTAACCAAAGACGCAGAATGAACAAACAAAACACATGACTTTAGATTTCGAGCAACCAGGAACTTGGGAAACTAAGTTCCCGAGGTTCCTGGGATCCCGAAATCATGAAATCCCTAAGCAATGAAGAAGGACGAAAACCCAGGATTTCGAGATCTCGGGGTGTGGGGAAGCTAGAGGCCACCATAACCTTGAAAACCCAGATGTCCGAAAAAATGCAAACACTAAACAAACGAACAGCGAAACCCGAGAACCTCGTACTCCGGGGTTTCGAGAAATGGAAGAACTCTTCCAAACCCGGAACTCCGAGATCCTGGAATTCCGAAGAAAACAAAGGGAAAGAATAGTCAAGAACACGGAGGAAGCCCGGGAGTCCGAAGATCCGAAGGAGAAGTTTAGGACCTCGGAGTTTCGGGACTCCAAAACACAAGACAAAAAAGACAACAACACAAACAAAGAAAGAAAAGAAAAACGAACGAAAACAAAGCGGAGCAGAAGGGGGCCCCCAACTCGAGAAGAGAAAGGTTGAGGTGCATTATGAAGGACATGACAGAATGCAAAATAGTAAATCTATCGAAAGGGTTATCAATAATGAGACGGCAAGGGAAAAATATACACTCCTACATAGAATAGGCCAAAATTGAGACATGACTAAATAGGGTGCCGACATGTATGAAGTACACTGAACCAACCAAGGTAATGAATCCTTCAATTATTGTGCCTTTTCTTTGTGGAATGATACACAGATATGAATATTTATATAGGAAAATCGGTTGATGGCGGTATTGGTAAGGGAGATGCTACCGAAAATAGGCATGCGTGATTGTGATTAGAAACTCAAGGATTGTCTGATGGATTCGATGGATCAAACTTCCAATCTATTATTATCTCTCGTGGGCATGTTTAGAATAATTTTATATTATATAAGATATTGTTGGATCACTAGATGGGATAAAGAATCAAGTCGTACACCAAGTAGTTTTTGTTGTGGAATTCACAAGGAATAGAAACTATCCAAGTTGGAAATTAAGGCATAATTATATCCGTAGGTATCAAGAGAATATATCCCTTAAGTTTTTGTATTACTCTATACGTGGATGATGGATTTTGATGATTAAGATAGACTTGACTCACTAAATATGTTCATGCTTATTTAGAATCTTTACTTAATAGTAGATGTTCTTGCATGTTAGTGTAGTGATTGTACAAACAACTGAATAGTAGAAGAGGAGACATTTTTATTTGAGAGTCGACATGTACAGACATCGTTCATCATGTGCTTCATAAATTGGTGTAAATAATGCTCGCCTACAACCAAACAATGTCAGCCGTTTGACCAAATTTCACGACAACTGTATGCTTGTTGAAGTTACAAGAAGAGTTAGTAGTTGATTATAAAATTCCTATCCTAGAATGCTTGTAATGGAATAGTTTCTTGTGTTGTTCACTAGAGAATTAATTGTGTTTTGTTTCCAAAGCACTTATAAACCCAAAATAAAGGGTAGGTGGGCAATTGTGGAAGAAAGAGATATATTTCCCTTAAAAGTGTAGTGCTCGAGTATGATAGAAGGTATTGAAGTAGCCATGAAAAATAGGTGGTCTTGAGCCTTTGAGAATGTAGAGAAATTAATAGTTTCATTTCAATTTCTTATGTCTAGTGTGAAATTATCTTTGCATATTTTGTTATGTTACGTTTAATGGCAATGATGTCTTGTTTAGAATATATGTGCTAGTTATATCTGCATTGAAAACATAACGGGAGGTTGCATTCTTCAGTCATATTCAACTTTGAAATATACTGAGAGGCTGCATTTGCGAGTCGTATTTCAATTTTTGATATATAAACAAAGCATCATGATTGGAAACCTATAATATTACTTTTATGTTCGGTTATACGAGTTAACTATTCTATTATTATTACGAATGCTTTCTATTTTAATGTTCTAACATATGTTTAAACATACTCTTAGCTATGAGAATTCTATGTGAGAGAAAAACATCGATAAATATAAGAGTTCAAACTACAACTCAATATACGAATCTTTTTATAAGAAACACTTTTATAATTATATAAATTAACACTTTGATATATATAGATAAAAATTTATATATATGGATGAAAATATTCCTTAAATGGATGGAATACATTACGAGGAATATCAAAATGGATGGAAGACAGTAGCCACAGAAATAGAAACAGGAGAGGAGGAGGTAAATAGAGCTCTATTCTATTGGCATTCTACATTCACAATCCTCATAGCTTCGAATCGTGGCTCTTTGGCTTCATATTTCTGGTGGCTGTAAACCTGCATGTAGTCTCCAAACAGATACTCTGGATACTCTGGATAAACCGATAATTCATCACCGGTCTGAGCAGTAAGTTGAGATGCGGGATAAACCTTGGCATTATATGAGGGATTATAAAACGATGCCACTGAGAAACGGTTGCCATTCTTAGTGGGTAGAATGCGATGCCATGCGCTGGTGTATTTGCCGTTAGTGATGGCTTCCAACTGGTCCCCAATGTCAACAACTATTGCGTATGGAATGGGTTGCACGTCAACCCAAGTGCCATCATTGAGGACCTGCAAACCGGACACTTGATCGTCTTGGTATAAGAGAATGAGGCCACCTGCATCTGTGTGTGCACGGATGCCCTTGATGAGGTCCGGTCTAGGGCAAGGAGGATAATGGCTCACTTTGGTGCCGAAGAAGGGCTTCTCTCCTCCCGCAAATGCCTCTTTCAGGTACTCTTTCTCTAGCCCCAGATTCAAACTTATTACTTCCAACAGCTTTTCTGTCAATGAAAATATCTTGTTTCGAAACTCCTGGATAGTTTCCCTGAGAAAAATGCAATATAATGTCTTAGTATTTAGTTTTTCGATATCCAGAAACCAGAAACACTTGTATATAGATCATGCTCATATTAATTTTTTCTATTCTATATTTATAGAAACGTTTGAATTGTGCACAAAATAGTAGAGTAGTTGTACTTGAAATCACTGGGTTGGGAAGGCCATGAATTGGTCTCCTGCATCTCATGTATTTGAATAACATCTTCCCAATCAACGTTCTCGATCTTATCAGCGTTATCGCTGTCAAGAGCGTTGCTCAACAACCTTACAGGCAAAGAGGCATTGAAGCTCTGCTCTCTGTTAAGCTTGTAATGCTCCGAGCAAACTTTCTTTACACGGTCCATGAGTTCATGCTCTATGCCATGGTTCAAAAGCTGCAAACACAAAACGAAATCACTTCAACTCTGTTTTCTCTATAATTAGTAAGTTTTGCACATGAGAAAATATGATCAGTTGTGTTTTTCACCTGAAAGAAACCAGTACTCTCGCAGGCCTTGGCTATTTCAGCCATGATCACCTCTCTGTCTCCTCCGTCTATGTTTTTCATGTCAATCACTGGAACGCCCATTTTCCTTATAAATTTGCACTACAAATTCTCTTGAAAAGGAGTAGAAGAAACGGGCTGCTGGTTACTGGTCACTCCTTTTATGCAATGCTGTGGTGCGCGCAGCTCTTTATATAGATGCACATCAGGAAGGAATGTGACTGAGCCAAGCAATTAACATGAACACGATAGACGACTTACGTGGTCTGCGATGCCGCAGATTCAATGAATATGATAGACGACTTATCGTTATCGGCCTGGTCTGCGGATAAGTCTTGCATATAAACGTGAAATGAATTAAAACGTGTATCTTAACAACTGCGAGCGAAACAGAGATTAGGAGAGTATTTAGCTTTTCCAAAGAAACTGTTTATTCTTGGATTTTTGACGATCTGCTTGTATTTTTTAATTATAAAGTCAATTTAACTCGTTTTGAAGATGACAATAGGTTTTTGAATAATTGATTACTACAGCGGGTGATAGGACTGATTAACCAATCGGATCAACAGAAACTGGGTAAGCAACGAAGTCGCTGCTGGCCCTGGAACCGGAACTTGTGTGGGCTCAGGAGATGCTGGCTAGTGAGATGGCTATGGTACTGGCCGTGCCTTTGCCTTCGTTCCTAGGTCTCAATCACGAACATCTGGATCTGGCTCACGAAGTGGTAAGTGAATTTAAATTATTTAGAAAAATGACCAAGCAGTCTACGTTTTGAATATTTAACTCTTTATTGACAATGTCTTTTTTCTTTAACGCCGATTTAAGTTATTTAGAAGATAACACAGGAGCCTTATGTTCTGGACAGCCGATTAATTTAGCAAAACAGTAATAATTCTTCTTTTATCTAAGATTAGATTTCTTTTCTTTTAGATATATTTGAAAGGGAAGGCCTTAAATCTCTATGCTATCTTCAGGGGGTGGAAGTTAATCTAAATCATTTAAAAGATGACAAACGATTCCCATAATCTGAACAGATAACCCCAATAGTCACCACTCTTTAATACCATCACACCATCATCAAGGTGGAAGCGACTGAGCCACCCACCATTATGACAAGATGCTCCACTCTCACAAAAATATCTCCCAAACGATTCATAAGAAAAATGCCGATTTATCTTATGACAAACAATGGCTATAACTCCCAGCATTGACATTCACATTTATGTAACCTACCCTATTCAATATGGTTTTAATGCCAAAGGGTTGTAGCTCAATTGGTGAGGACGATGGTGTGTGATATAGAATCCATGCACCAAGGTTGAAATCCCCGGAGCCGCCTTCGCAACAGGTTCAATCCCTTATGGGCTGGATCCCACTGTACGTGGCTGCTTAGCCGAAAGCGACTTGTGGTTTAGATGTATGCTTACTCAAATCGTTGTAATATGCTATACAAAGGAAAACATGCCAACGTTGATGTATTCCTGACTTGTTTTTATAAAAAAAAGTATGCTCTTAACAATATCTAGAGTATCCTAGAGAATAATAATAACCAAATAATTTACCAATAAAAAAAAATAATAATAACTAAATAATTCCTACCAAGATCCCATGGGTGTCCATTTTCCAATGTATGTCATTACAAAAATGTTAGAGAGGTAAATATTAAATATATGAAAATCAATATCCTCAAAATCATTATCTAACCTAGGACATTGATTCAAAGACTACTTATGATCGATAGGAAAAGGAATAATCACCAAATTGCACTCGTGCATGTATGACCACTACAAAATGGCCTCCACATGCATACCATAACTAAGAAAAATAAATTATTGAACTCAATCTATATTGATTTCCATGTCTTGAGCATTTTAATCTTCTTGCGAATGTGCTATCGTTTATAACACTCTCTTGAAGGTTGTTGCAACGCTCTACAACCTACTTGGTCGCCTTGGCTTCTCCAAAGAGTTGAGGTGAATTTGGTCTTGTTATTTTTACAGATTAGTTCTCATTCTTCTCATGTAATTTTATCCATCAGCATTAAATCCTATGTTGTACTCGACACCTTGGGATTTCACTAACTTTTCGACCACACATAGAAACACTAGTTTGTGACTCCCCGTGGACATGGGAGTGGAATTCAGGGATTTTATGAATTATTCGACCTCCTAGAAACACAGAGGATAAAACGACACATCTTTTTTAATCTTTATCTCTTCCTTTGGAGGTTGAGAAACTAAAGTAGGGGCTCAACCATTCATTGTGATCTCTTAAGGGGCCCCAACATTTCATCTCTTCCTGATTGTAGGTTTTATTCGGGGTTATTCAGCCTCACGAAGGTATTATCTCTTCTCTACCTTCTCATTTCTATTTCATTATTTTAATCATTTGAGTTAGTTAATTTTAATTTTTGTATGATTTGGTCTCCCTTGCTTTGCTACTTTAGTTGCTCTTATCTCCTATTTTGTACGTGGGATCAAAACTAGGCAAGCCCTTTAAAGTTTTTGATACATCAAAATAACATCTTGGGCAAGGAGATCCATCGTCTGGTACCAAGTTCTTTATTTAAATTGATATTTCCATTTTTCATTTAGGTTTTTATTTAAGAAATTTTTCTTCGGTAATCTAGAACTTTCCATCTCACATGTTTTGAAATCTCATTTTTGGCTCACTTAATGTAATGTAAGTTTAGAAGTATAATGTAAAATTTAACTTTGCACATATGCAGGACTGAGTTAAGGAACTGTTATAGATCGATGTTGAAGAGGCTATGGCATACATCCAACAAATATCTCAATTTTTCATGTGAGTATTGAGAACATTGATGTTCAATACCATTTTATTAGGCAGTCGAGCATGAGAGGGTGATGGTTGAGAAAGTTGACTCTTCTCAAAATGTTACAAATGCACTGTGAAGTGTAGCGAGCGTAGAGAATTTTAGAAGGTGACATTAGTCTAGAGGAATATTTTTTCCTAGAAAAATTAGTCAATAGTGATTGTAGTGCCTTTTATCTTACAAGGTGTTTGAAATGTGTAATTTTTTTAGGAAAGGTGTCTTGAACTTGCATCCTAATGCTAATAATACAAAAAACAAAATTGAGTTAGAGAACATAGAATCTCAATTTCGGTCAATAGATTTAATATTTTGACTTAAAAATAATTCTAGATGGGTTTTCCTTAGCTCTCTTATGAACGAGACACATATCCCTCAAAGCTCTATCATTTAAAAAAGTATAGCTCAATCAAATTTTTGTATCAGAAGTTACTACCTCTAGAATATGGGCTTCCCAAAATAGAAATGTAAATTCATCTAATATGCACAATAGCCTTGTAAGAGTGAGTTACGCTTGACCAACTTATGATTGCTTCTAGCGCATAATCAATTATTTTTGAATGGAGACAGTGAAGCACCCATGTGGGGGAGTAGATCATGATGAGCTTATTATAGGTGGAAGGAATATGATATTTATAGCCTCTTAAATCATATTGGAATTTTGGCTTTGGATTTTGGGCATCACACTTTGGGTGGTTTATCTCATGGTTTCCCATCTATAATTTTATGGTTTTATACACAGACTCTCCTATTTATTGGGTGCTTGAAATGGAGGGTTTCATAGTGATTTTTGTAGGTAGCTACTATAATTTCTTATTAGCTCTTTTTGATCATGCTCTTGTAACGAAAATCTCCCTATAATAATCTTGTCACCTTTTTGATGATACTATAATTAATTCACCCTTTGAAGTTTTATGAAGTTAAAGAATGACCTAAAAATTATAAACAGGTTTTAAAAGGGATATGACATATTCAAGTAGATCTATCTATGTAAAAAAGAATTTGACGGCCTTAAAAGTAACATGGCCAATACCCCTGTTTTAGTCCATCATGGTATTCAAATTTATTGTTTTAAAGCACCACGCATCTGACCACATCATGCCGATCATAATTCTTTAGAAAAATGATGAGGGAATAGATTCAAGAGAACTTCTTCAAAACGCCATTATAAATAGTATATTTTGTTGAAAACACACCTTTTTTCCCGTAAAAGTGATTAATCAGTCTCAATTTTAAATATTAAAATTATATTTAATTATGTATGCTCTTGATGGAATAGTGAAAATTATTCTTACTAAATAGGAGATTAGGTTCAATGAAAGGAGTAAATTGATTGTCAGAGTACAAGATTATAACATTGATATTAAACCTACAAACTTGGTAGGAGGGAAAGGATTGTGCAAACTCATAGTAAAAAATAAGAGAGAAGATGATTTAAGTGAAACTAAAAATTTCACACTTGTAGTCTCTGTTGGACTTAAGAAAACGATTCTTAAATATTGCTTACTTCTGCTAGAGTACTTAATGAATAGTTATTTTTTAGTAAGGTTTTAGAATAAATAAATAATTGTAAGTTAGCGGGTCAGTTGCGAAGTTACGATCTGGTAGGTGCTTATATGAGAAATATAAGCCTTTAAAAAGCCTAATGTGGAACAACGCATTACTAGTTATCCTTAAAAATTCAAAATAAATTAATATCTTTTATTTCTAAAAACAATTTGTGATCTGGTATTATTTGTGTTGTCTCCAACATTATTAACTTGGTATTAGAGCATGCAATGGTTTTGATCCTATGAGTGAGTTGTAGCTAAATTATGGTATATAAATATTTGCAATGGAAATGGAAGTTTATAGAGGTAATGTTGAAGTGAATTAGGTTCTTGTGCAAAATTTGTGAAGAGGCGTGGTACACGATCAAAGAAGAAAATTTTGAATTTATTTCCCTAGGCGTGTGGAGAAGAAGAAATAGCATGGATATTACAATAAATAGATATAGAGAAGGAGGAATGTGCGGCATGTGGTTAGTTTAGACTGGTGAAGAATTGGTGGTTGTTGGCCGCATGATAGATTTGGAAGACCACTGTTGATTTAATTATAAAATCTGCAAGAAAGATAGTGAATTAATTGATGACGGAGATATAAGAAGTCCAAGGCGATTTGAATATAAATTATAAGGTAATCCACTTTCTCAGAGAAGTAATGACAGGAGACACTATAAATAATGTGTTGGTCCTATATGGAAGCCAAAGATCGATATTTTAGACCTGAAATTATTGATGTATAACAAGGAAATTTAGGCATGGAATAAGTTAATGCACTAGTCTTTAATCTCTCTATTTTAAACACCAGTGAAGTGCAGAAGTTTATACCAAATACATAAACTGATTAAGGTACGAGCAGAATGTCTTTTTTTATTGAAAAATGAATTGTTTGAATATTTAATTGTCATTGAGAATTAACTTACCTAGGGCATGTAGTTGGAGTTATGGCACATATTTATAAGACGACAAATGTGTATGGTTTGAACTGTGATTTTTATGCATTATAAAAGATACACCAATATAGATGTGTAAGGAACACACACACACATTGAAGGATTTTAAGAATTTATTAAAGGGGAGTATTTGAAAAGATTATTTTGGAGGTAAATTTTATAATTAAATCTTTTCTTGTGGTTAAATAAGGGTATATATTTTGTTGAATAAGGGAACCCTTTTTCCTTCTATGTACAATTGTCCAAGATGGGTCACCGTCAAAATTTAAAACCAAAAGGGAAAGAGGAGGGAGAGAGTCCCTCAAAAGGCATATAAGAGAGTAATTCTATATTGGAATGAAGAGGAGCAGATATAATCGGAATAGAAGGCAAATTAGATGTAGCATTTCCCAAGGGCAACTGGGAAGTAGTAGACAAAGAAGAAAGCGACCCCAAATACACACCCACAACAACCAAGATAGGAGAAGATTACTAGCTAGGAATAATTAGTTGTGTATCCTTAGAAACAACATCAGAATAATTGACACAAACATCATTACGAAAAGTAGCGAGTTGATGACGAAGGGAATTCTGCCACCAACCCGAGGATGATTGTTTAAAAGAAGAAAGGGATGCCATCATAATTTAGTTTTGTGTCGTTACAACATTAATCAAATTTTCAAGTCATCTATGTTACACTTGACAAAGATTTCAAATTCAGATGGTTGTATTGTCTGAGATTTTAGTGAGATGTCAAATGGATAGTGTAATAGGATCACATAGGAGGTCGGAGGAAATGGATATAGGAGGAAATATGTTATATCGAGCTAGCTTCTTTCTCAGGGGTGATTCATGGCAGGAGAAGCATTCTTCTCCATTTTTGCCCCTTAAGAAAAGATGGGGATTGGGCTTTCATATGAGTGCACTTGATGTATCAACATTTGATTGCTGCTATTTAGTACAAAAGAGCAGCATTTGGTTGATCTTCATTTAAACCATAGAGGAAGGATTCAAAACACTCGAGGGATATGTGGAGTCTCAAAGGAGAATTGTTATGTCATATGCAACATTGTAGAGGGATTTGATAGGTCTAGAATGCCAGAGGAATGTTTCTCTCTAATTATACAAGTAGGTTTGGGAAAAGCTACGCTGTTTCATGTTGTGTAGAGGTTTGTGGGTTCTATAATTAGGAGATCCGTTCATGGAGTTAGTCTCGTGTTTCCTGTGTCAGTGAGGATTATTCGTGAAGGTGATTCATCAAAGTATCGATAAGGGTTGTGTTAAACTCTTACAATGCACGAAACTTACTGGGATAAATCTAATAGGGGATAATTTTGTATTATTATATTACAAATTATTTTTTAGTATGATTTTTCAATAATTAATTAAAAATTGGTTAGTAGGTTACTTTGGAAGTTACGTTCCCATTGGTGGTTATACGTGAAATATATGGTTTCAAAAGACTAACGTGCATAAATGTATTAACATGCTAAAGAATCCTAGATAGATTGATATCTTTTTATTTCTACAACGACAGTGTGATTTGGTGTTATATGTGTTGGCTTTGCCATTGTAAATTTCCTTACCCACAAAGAATGTCTTCAACATCTATGCTAAAGAGAGAAGAACTATAGGCTAAAATCAGCAAAAAAGTGTTATCTAGTGGATTGTAGGGTACAAGCAAGCGATTGATGAAATCTCGTTGGATTGTGCGAATAGAGAACAACAATAGAATTTATTAGAATAAATTCATGATGCAAAATATGTCAAAAAACTATTAATATACCCAGTGCCATTTTCTATCCCTTGAGGTTTCTTGTAATTGACGAGGCATTCTAACAATGGAACCAAAATACAATAGTTACAATTAAACCACAATCAAATACTATCCACACTCATATTTTGATTGATGCTAATTACTTAAGTATGAGTGTTAAAGTGGTTGAATATAAAATACTCTACATCTAAAGTGTTTTACAATTTCATTGATGAAATGATACTGATAATTTTCAGGGTTACTTAGACAATATTAATTGATACTTATAAAAACAATTCTGCTTCAAACATATCTATGTTTTGTATTATTATATGTAGCCTTGCATATTTAAATTCATTGGTTTACACCCACAGGGTAATGATCAAGAAACAAAAATCTCACAACCATTATGCTCAAGATAGTAAATGATAATAACAAAAAATAGGAAAAAAAAAAAGGATATTCGATGTTCTTGGGGTAGACACAATCACAATAGAAAGAGATCACAGTTTTTCAAATTAAAATTGCTTATGAGATCAGTAGTAAGCTTCATATACCATTGAAATTTGTTGGAATACGAATAGAAACTGTCATCAAAGATTAGTAATTTGAATAATCATTAGGGAAAAGGGATCACATCTTTGACTAGGAAAGAAGAGATAAAGAAAATAGCGGTAGACAGGATTAAAAATATTAAGAACATTTTAAATAAATGTTTAATGGAAGAGATTAGAATAGAGAGTTTGTAGTTAGGGACTTTGTGTTATTACGAGATAAGAGAAGAGAACCTAGAGGTAGTCATAGGATGTTTGATTATCTTTGCATGGTCCAAATCGAAATCCATAAACATTTTTCTATAATCATCTATTAATTGACATATCTTGGTGTTACTCAAATTCCCTCCCCTTATAATAGATTATACTTGAAGGTATTCTAATAGTAAAATAGGTCGTGTCATGTAGTATAGCATAGGCGATTGAGCATTATGCGCTTTTATATATTTGTGTTTGTCTTGATTCTCGAGATTTATCCCAAGTCATTTTTTCTAAATAGCATTGTAAAGTTTTGACTCTACAACAAAATGGAATTTACAATAGTTCTTTTGAATTATTTTTGGTTCTTTCTACATGTAAAAAGTCATTGTCGAGTTTATTACATCCATTTGTTATCATCATTTTCACCGTGGTAATATTTAAACAGTTCACATTCATTAGACATTGTATGTAGCATTAAGGTATTTTATTATATCCATCATCACATATTTACATACATACGATTACAACCACAAGGTCATGGTCAAGCAACAGGAATCTCACAACCATTGTTCACAAGATAGTCAACGATAGTGAAAAATGGAAAAATAAGCTCCTTGATGTTCTTTGCATAGACACAATCACACCAAAAAGAGTTGCGATACTATTTCAAATCGAAATTGTATATGAGATCGGTAGTAAGCTACGTACACCATTGAAAGTTTTTGGAATGCAAATAGAAAACGTTCTCAAAGATGAGTGATTTAAAGAATAATTAGGCAAAAGGGATCTTATTCTTTAAAAAATGGAAGGGAAAAGGGAAATAATAGTAGGCAAGTTGAAAATAGTAGGGAAAATTTAAACAAATCTTTAATAGAAGAGATAAGAAAAAAGAGATTTTGTAGTTAGTGACCTTGTGTCGTTATAGGATAAGAGAAAATAACTGAGAGATGACCATGGGACATTTCACTATCCTTGCTTGGTCCTATTTAAGGTCGGTTAATATTTTTTGGAATCACTTACCTATTGACATCTTGACGTTGAACTAAAATTTTCTCTCCTTATATTAGATAATACTTGAAGCTATTCAATCAGTAAAATGGGTTGTGTCATGTACTATACCATACCTGATTAAGTTTTGTCCTCTTTTAGGTATTTTTGTTTGTCTTTCTTCTTGAATGTCATTTGAATACCTTTGTAAACTTTTGACTCTTGAAGCCGATGGACATTGCACTACTTCTTCCCAATGATTTTTGGTTCTTTCTACATTTGCAAGGTCATTGTCAAGATTATCACATGCAATTGTTACCGTTATTTTGACATTGGTAATATTTAGAAGCTTCAAATTCATTAGATAATTTGTATCATTAAGTTATTTTAATATATGTAGCATCGCATATATACATTCATTCGATTGAATGCACATGGTAATGGTCAAGCAACAGGAATCTCACAACCATTATTCAAAAGATAGTCAATGATATTAACAAAAAGATGACATTAGGAATAGGTAGATGCCACTGCAGGGGTGGGTGGGAGGAGTGGGAGGGAGAGAAAATACGGTCTTTGGTGATATTTGGGTTGTCACGGTCACATCGAAATGAGAGCTATTGGATTTTTCCAAATTAAAATTAAATTTCTCCAAATGAATAAAGAAACACATAATTATTTTGACATACTCAAAGGCATTTGATCAGTTTTTTGAGATACACTTTTGAAGAGACAACACGCGGTGACACCATGACGAAAGCACATGCACGGTAACCAAAGACGCAGAATGAACAAACAAAACACATGACTTTAGATTTCGAGCAACCAGGAACTTGGGAAACTAAGTTCCCGAGGTTCCTGGGATCCCGAAATCATGAAATCCCTAAGCAATGAAGAAGGACGAAAACCCAGGATTTCGAGATCTCGGGGTGTGGGGAAGCTAGAGGCCACCATAACCTTGAAAACCCAGATGTCCGAAAAAATGCAAACACTAAACAAACGAACAGCGAAACTCGAGAACCTCGTACTCCGGGGTTTCGAGAAATGGAAGAACTCTTCCAAACCCGGAACTCCGAGATCCTGGAATTCCGAAGAAAACAAAGGGAAAGAATAGTCAAGAACACGGAGGAAGCCCGGGAGTCCGAAGATCCGAAGGAGAAGTTTAGGACCTCGGAGTTTCGGGACTCCAAAACACAAGACAAAAAAGACAACAACACAAACAAAGAAAGAAAAGAAAAACGAACGAAAACAAAGCGGAGCAGAAGGGGGCCCCCAACTCGAGAAGAGAAAGGTTGAGGTGCATTATGAAGGACATGACAGAATGCAAAATAGTAAATCTATCGAAAGGGTTATCAATAATGAGACGGCAAGGGAAAAATATACACTCCTACATAGAATAGGCCAAAATTGAGACATGACTAAATAGGGTGCCGACATGTATGAAGTACACTGAACCAACCAAGGTAATGAATCCTTCAATTATTGTGCCTTTTCTTTGTGGAATGATACACAGATATGAATATTTATATAGGAAAATCGGTTGATGGCGGTATTGGTAAGGGAGATGCTACCGAAAATAGGCATGCGTGATTGTGATTAGAAACTCAAGGATTGTCTGATGGATTCGATGGATCAAACTTCCAATCTATTATTATCTCTCGTGGGCATGTTTAGAATAATTTTATATTATATAAGATATTGTTGGATCACTAGATGGGATAAAGAATCAAGTCGTACACCAAGTAGTTTTTGTTGTGGAATTCACAAGGAATAGAAACTATCCAAGTTGGAAATTAAGGCATAATTATATCCGTAGGTATCAAGAGAATATATCCCTTAAGTTTTTGTATTACTCTATACGTGGATGATGGATTTTGATGATTAAGATAGACTTGACTCACTAAATATGTTCATGCTTATTTAGAATCTTTACTTAATAGTAGATGTTCTTGCATGTTAGTGTAGTGATTGTACAAACAACTGAATAGTAGAAGAGGAGACATTTTTATTTGAGAGTCGACATGTACAGACATCGTTCATCATGTGCTTCATAAATTGGTGTAAATAATGCTCGCCTACAACCAAACAATGTCAGCCGTTTGACCAAATTTCACGACAACTGTATGCTTGTTGAAGTTACAAGAAGAGTTAGTAGTTGATTATAAAATTCCTATCCTAGAATGCTTGTAATGGAATAGTTTCTTGTGTTGTTCACTAGAGAATTAATTGTGTTTTGTTTCCAAAGCACTTATAAACCCAAAATAAAGGGTAGGTGGGCAATTGTGGAAGAAAGAGATATATTTCCCTTAAAAGTGTAGTGCTCGAGTATGATAGAAGGTATTGAAGTAGCCATGAAAAATAGGTGGTCTTGAGCCTTTGAGAATGTAGAGAAATTAATAGTTTCATTTCAATTTCTTATGTCTAGTGTGAAATTATCTTTGCATATTTTGTTATGTTACGTTTAATGGCAATGATGTCTTGTTTAGAATATATGTGCTAGTTATATCTGCATTGAAAACATAACGGGAGGTTGCATTCTTCAGTCATATTCAACTTTGAAATATACTGAGAGGCTGCATTTGCGAGTCGTATTTCAATTTTTGATATATAAACAAAGCATCATGATTGGAAACCTATAATATTACTTTTATGTTCGGTTATACGAGTTAACTATTCTATTATTATTACGAATGCTTTCTATTTTAATGTTCTAACATATGTTTAAACATACTCTTAGCTATGAGAATTCTATGTGAGAGAAAAACATCGATAAATATAAGAGTTCAAACTACAACTCAATATACGAATCTTTTTATAAGAAACACTTTTATAATTATATAAATTAACACTTTGATATATATAGATAAAAATTTATATATATGGATGAAAATATTCCTTAAATGGATGGAATACATTACGAGGAATATCAAAATGGATGGAAGACAGTAGCCACAGAAATAGAAACAGGAGAGGAGGAGGTAAATAGAGCTCTATTCTATTGGCATTCTACATTCACAATCCTCATAGCTTCGAATCGTGGCTCTTTGGCTTCATATTTCTGGTGGCTGTAAACCTGCATGTAGTCTCCAAACAGATACTCTGGATACTCTGGATAAACCGATAATTCATCACCGGTCTGAGCAGTAAGTTGAGATGCGGGATAAACCTTGGCATTATATGAGGGATTATAAAACGATGCCACTGAGAAACGGTTGCCATTCTTAGTGGGTAGAATGCGATGCCATGCGCTGGTGTATTTGCCGTTAGTGATGGCTTCCAACTGGTCCCCAATGTCAACAACTATTGCGTATGGAATGGGTTGCACGTCAACCCAAGTGCCATCATTGAGGACCTGCAAACCGGACACTTGATCGTCTTGGTATAAGAGAATGAGGCCACCTGCATCTGTGTGTGCACGGATGCCCTTGATGAGGTCCGGTCTAGGGCAAGGAGGATAATGGCTCACTTTGGTGCCGAAGAAGGGCTTCTCTCCTCCCGCAAATGCCTCTTTCAGGTACTCTTTCTCTAGCCCCAGATTCAAACTTATTACTTCCAACAGCTTTTCTGTCAATGAAAATATCTTGTTTCGAAACTCCTGGATAGTTTCCCTGAGAAAAATGCAATATAATGTCTTAGTATTTAGTTTTTCGATATCCAGAAACCAGAAACACTTGTATATAGATCATGCTCATATTAATTTTTTCTATTCTATATTTATAGAAACGTTTGAATTGTGCACAAAATAGTAGAGTAGTTGTACTTGAAATCACTGGGTTGGGAAGGCCATGAATTGGTCTCCTGCATCTCATGTATTTGAATAACATCTTCCCAATCAACGTTCTCGATCTTATCAGCGTTATCGCTGTCAAGAGCGTTGCTCAACAACCTTACAGGCAAAGAGGCATTGAAGCTCTGCTCTCTGTTAAGCTTGTAATGCTCCGAGCAAACTTTCTTTACACGGTCCATGAGTTCATGCTCTATGCCATGGTTCAAAAGCTGCAAACACAAAACGAAATCACTTCAACTCTGTTTTCTCTATAATTAGTAAGTTTTGCACATGAGAAAATATGATCAGTTGTGTTTTTCACCTGAAAGAAACCAGTACTCTCGCAGGCCTTGGCTATTTCAGCCATGATCACCTCTCTGTCTCCTCCGTCTATGTTTTTCATGTCAATCACTGGAACGCCCATTTTCCTTATAAATTTGCACTACAAATTCTCTTGAAAAGGAGTAGAAGAAACGGGCTGCTGGTTACTGGTCACTCCTTTTATGCAATGCTGTGGTGCGCGCAGCTCTTTATATAGATGCACATCAGGAAGGAATGTGACTGAGCCAAGCAATTAACATGAACACGATAGACGACTTACGTGGTCTGCGATGCCGCAGATTCAATGAATATGATAGACGACTTATCGTTATCGGCCTGGTCTGCGGATAAGTCTTGCATATAAACGTGAAATGAATTAAAACGTGTATCTTAACAACTGCGAGCGAAACAGAGATTAGGAGAGTATTTAGCTTTTCCAAAGAAACTGTTTATTCTTGGATTTTTGACGATCTGCTTGTATTTTTTAATTATAAAGTCAATTTAACTCGTTTTGAAGATGACAATAGGTTTTTGAATAATTGATTACTACAGCGGGTGATAGGACTGATTAACCAATCGGATCAACAGAAACTGGGTAAGCAACGAAGTCGCTGCTGGCCCTGGAACCGGAACTTGTGTGGGCTCAGGAGATGCTGGCTAGTGAGATGGCTATGGTACTGGCCGTGCCTTTGCCTTCGTTCCTAGGTCTCAATCACGAACATCTGGATCTGGCTCACGAAGTGGTAAGTGAATTTAAATTATTTAGAAAAATGACCAAGCAGTCTACGTTTTGAATATTTAACTCTTTATTGACAATGTCTTTTTTCTTTAACGCCGATTTAAGTTATTTAGAAGATAACACAGGAGCCTTATGTTCTGGACAGCCGATTAATTTAGCAAAACAGTAATAATTCTTCTTTTATCTAAGATTAGATTTCTTTTCTTTTAGATATATTTGAAAGGGAAGGCCTTAAATCTCTATGCTATCTTCAGGGGGTGGAAGTTAATCTAAATCATTTAAAAGATGACAAACGATTCCCATAATCTGAACAGATAACCCCAATAGTCACCACTCTTTAATACCATCACACCATCATCAAGGTGGAAGCGACTGAGCCACCCACCATTATGACAAGATGCTCCACTCTCACAAAAATATCTCCCAAACGATTCATAAGAAAAATGCCGATTTATCTTATGACAAACAATGGCTATAACTCCCAGCATTGACATTCACATTTATGTAACCTACCCTATTCAATATGGTTTTAATGCCAAAGGGTTGTAGCTCAATTGGTGAGGACGATGGTGTGTGATATAGAATCCATGCACCAAGGTTGAAATCCCCGGAGCCGCCTTCGCAACAGGTTCAATCCCTTATGGGCTGGATCCCACTGTACGTGGCTGCTTAGCCGAAAGCGACTTGTGGTTTAGATGTATGCTTACTCAAATCGTTGTAATATGCTATACAAAGGAAAACATGCCAACGTTGATGTATTCCTGACTTGTTTTTATAAAAAAAAGTATGCTCTTAACAATATCTAGAGTATCCTAGAGAATAATAATAACCAAATAATTTACCAATAAAAAAAAATAATAATAACTAAATAATTCCTACCAAGATCCCATGGGTGTCCATTTTCCAATGTATGTCATTACAAAAATGTTAGAGAGGTAAATATTAAATATATGAAAATCAATATCCTCAAAATCATTATCTAACCTAGGACATTGATTCAAAGACTACTTATGATCGATAGGAAAAGGAATAATCACCAAATTGCACTCGTGCATGTATGACCACTACAAAATGGCCTCCACATGCATACCATAACTAAGAAAAATAAATTATTGAACTCAATCTATATTGATTTCCATGTCTTGAGCATTTTAATCTTCTTGCGAATGTGCTATCGTTTATAACACTCTCTTGAAGGTTGTTGCAACGCTCTACAACCTACTTGGTCGCCTTGGCTTCTCCAAAGAGTTGAGGTGAATTTGGTCTTGTTATTTTTACAGATTAGTTCTCATTCTTCTCATGTAATTTTATCCATCAGCATTAAATCCTATGTTGTACTCGACACCTTGGGATTTCACTAACTTTTCGACCACACATAGAAACACTAGTTTGTGACTCCCCGTGGACATGGGAGTGGAATTCAGGGATTTTATGAATTATTCGACCTCCTAGAAACACAGAGGATAAAACGACACATCTTTTTTAATCTTTATCTCTTCCTTTGGAGGTTGAGAAACTAAAGTAGGGGCTCAACCATTCATTGTGATCTCTTAAGGGGCCCCAACATTTCATCTCTTCCTGATTGTAGGTTTTATTCGGGGTTATTCAGCCTCACGAAGGTATTATCTCTTCTCTACCTTCTCATTTCTATTTCATTATTTTAATCATTTGAGTTAGTTAATTTTAATTTTTGTATGATTTGGTCTCCCTTGCTTTGCTACTTTAGTTGCTCTTATCTCCTATTTTGTACGTGGGATCAAAACTAGGCAAGCCCTTTAAAGTTTTTGATACATCAAAATAACATCTTGGGCAAGGAGATCCATCGTCTGGTACCAAGTTCTTTATTTAAATTGATATTTCCATTTTTCATTTAGGTTTTTATTTAAGAAATTTTTCTTCGGTAATCTAGAACTTTCCATCTCACATGTTTTGAAATCTCATTTTTGGCTCACTTAATGTAATGTAAGTTTAGAAGTATAATGTAAAATTTAACTTTGCACATATGCAGGACTGAGTTAAGGAACTGTTATAGATCGATGTTGAAGAGGCTATGGCATACATCCAACAAATATCTCAATTTTTCATGTGAGTATTGAGAACATTGATGTTCAATACCATTTTATTAGGCAGTCGAGCATGAGAGGGTGATGGTTGAGAAAGTTGACTCTTCTCAAAATGTTACAAATGCACTGTGAAGTGTAGCGAGCGTAGAGAATTTTAGAAGGTGACATTAGTCTAGAGGAATATTTTTTCCTAGAAAAATTAGTCAATAGTGATTGTAGTGCCTTTTATCTTACAAGGTGTTTGAAATGTGTAATTTTTTTAGGAAAGGTGTCTTGAACTTGCATCCTAATGCTAATAATACAAAAAACAAAATTGAGTTAGAGAACATAGAATCTCAATTTCGGTCAATAGATTTAATATTTTGACTTAAAAATAATTCTAGATGGGTTTTCCTTAGCTCTCTTATGAACGAGACACATATCCCTCAAAGCTCTATCATTTAAAAAAGTATAGCTCAATCAAATTTTTGTATCAGAAGTTACTACCTCTAGAATATGGGCTTCCCAAAATAGAAATGTAAATTCATCTAATATGCACAATAGCCTTGTAAGAGTGAGTTACGCTTGACCAACTTATGATTGCTTCTAGCGCATAATCAATTATTTTTGAATGGAGACAGTGAAGCACCCATGTGGGGGAGTAGATCATGATGAGCTTATTATAGGTGGAAGGAATATGATATTTATAGCCTCTTAAATCATATTGGAATTTTGGCTTTGGATTTTGGGCATCACACTTTGGGTGGTTTATCTCATGGTTTCCCATCTATAATTTTATGGTTTTATACACAGACTCTCCTATTTATTGGGTGCTTGAAATGGAGGGTTTCATAGTGATTTTTGTAGGTAGCTACTATAATTTCTTATTAGCTCTTTTTGATCATGCTCTTGTAACGAAAATCTCCCTATAATAATCTTGTCACCTTTTTGATGATACTATAATTAATTCACCCTTTGAAGTTTTATGAAGTTAAAGAATGACCTAAAAATTATAAACAGGTTTTAAAAGGGATATGACATATTCAAGTAGATCTATCTATGTAAAAAAGAATTTGACGGCCTTAAAAGTAACATGGCCAATACCCCTGTTTTAGTCCATCATGGTATTCAAATTTATTGTTTTAAAGCACCACGCATCTGACCACATCATGCCGATCATAATTCTTTAGAAAAATGATGGGGGAATAGATTCAAGAGAACTTCTTCAAAACGCCATTATAAATAGTATATTTTGTTGAAAACACACCTTTTTTCCCGTAAAAGTGATTAATCAGTCTCAATTTTAAATATTAAAATTATATTTAATTATGTATGCTCTTGATGGAATAGTGAAAATTATTCTTACTAAATAGGAGATTAGGTTCAATGAAAGGAGTAAATTGATTGTCAGAGTACAAGATTATAACATTGATATTAAACCTACAAACTTGGTAGGAGGGAAAGGATTGTGCAAACTCATAGTAAAAAATAAGAGAGAAGATGATTTAAGTGAAACTAAAAATTTCACACTTGTAGTCTCTATTGGACTTAAGAAAACGATTCTTAAATATTGCTTACTTCTGCTAGAGTACTTAATGAATAGTTATTTTTTAGTAAGGTTTTAGAATAAATAAATAATTGTAAGTTAGCGGGTCAGTTGCGAAGTTACGATCTGGTAGGTGCTTATATGAGAAATATAAGCCTTTAAAAAGCCTAATGTGGAACAACGCATTACTAGTTATCCTTAAAAATTCAAAATAAATTAATATCTTTTATTTCTAAAAACAATTTGTGATCTGGTATTATTTGTGTTGTCTCCAACATTATTAACTTGGTATTAGAGCATGCAAT
This sequence comes from Cryptomeria japonica, assembly GCF_030272615.1. Lineage (NCBI taxonomy): Eukaryota > Viridiplantae > Streptophyta > Pinopsida > Cupressales > Cupressaceae > Cryptomeria > Cryptomeria japonica. The sequence continues at coordinate 190,604 of NW_026729110.1, forward strand.
GGTTTTGATCCTATGAGTGAGTTGTAGCTAAATTATGGTATATAAATATTTGCAATGGAAATGGAAGTTTATAGAGGTAATGTTGAAGTGAATTAGGTTCTTGTGCAAAATTTGTGAAGAGGCGTGGTACACGATCAAAGAAGAAAATTTTGAATTTATTTCCCTAGGCGTGTGGAGAAGAAGAAATAGCATGGATATTACAATAAATAGATATAGAGAAGGAGGAATGTGCGGCATGTGGTTAGTTTAGACTGGTGAAGAATTGGTGGTTGTTGGCCGCATGATAGATTTGGAAGACCACTGTTGATTTAATTATAAAATCTGCAAGAAAGATAGTGAATTAATTGATGACGGAGATATAAGAAGTCCAAGGCGATTTGAATATAAATTATAAGGTAATCCACTTTCTCAGAGAAGTAATGACAGGAGACACTATAAATAATGTGTTGGTCCTATATGGAAGCCAAAGATCGATATTTTAGACCTGAAATTATTGATGTATAACAAGGAAATTTAGGCATGGAATAAGTTAATGCACTAGTCTTTAATCTCTCTATTTTAAACACCAGTGAAGTGCAGAAGTTTATACCAAATACATAAACTGATTAAGGTACGAGCAGAATGTCTTTTTTTATTGAAAAATGAATTGTTTGAATATTTAATTGTCATTGAGAATTAACTTACCTAGGGCATGTAGTTGGAGTTATGGCACATATTTATAAGACGACAAATGTGTATGGTTTGAACTGTGATTTTTATGCATTATAAAAGATACACCAATATAGATGTGTAAGGAACACACACACACATTGAAGGATTTTAAGAATTTATTAAAGGGGAGTATTTGAAAAGATTATTTTGGAGGTAAATTTTATAATTAAATCTTTTCTTGTGGTTAAATAAGGGTATATATTTTGTTGAATAAGGGAACCCTTTTTCCTGCTATGTACAATTGTCCAAGATGGGTCACCGTCAAAATTTAAAACCAAAAGGGAAAGAGGAGGGAGAGAGTCCCTCAAAAGGCATATAAGAGAGTAATTCTATATTGGAATGAAGAGGAGCAGATATAATCGGAATAGAAGGCAAATTAGATGTAGCATTTCCCAAGGGCAACTGGGAAGTAGTAGACAAAGAAGAAAGCGACCCCAAATACACACCCACAACAACCAAGATAGGAGAAGATTACTAGCTAGGAATAATTAGTTGTGTATCCTTAGAAACAACATCAGAATAATTGACACAAACATCATTACGAAAAGTAGCGAGTTGATGACGAAGGGAATTCTGCACCAACCCGAGGATGATTGTTTAAAAGAAGAAAGGGATGCCATCATAATTTAGTTTTGTGTCGTTACAACATTAATCAAATTTTCAAGTCATCTATGTTACACTTGACAAAGATTTCAAATTCAGATGGTTGTATTGTCTGAGATTTTAGTGAGATGTCAAATGGATAGTGTAATAGGATCACATAGGAGGTCGGAGGAAATGGATATAGGAGGAAATATGTTATATCGAGCTAGCTTCTTTCTCAGGGGTGATTCATGGCAGGAGAAGCATTCTTCTCCATTTTTGCCCCTTAAGAAAAGATGGGGATTGGGCTTTCATATGAGTGCACTTGATGTATCAACATTTGATTGCTGCTATTTAGTACAAAAGAGCAGCATTTGGTTGATCTTCATTTAAACCATAGAGGAAGGATTCAAAACACTCGAGGGATATGTGGAGTCTCAAAGGAGAATTGTTATGTCATATGCAACATTGTAGAGGGATTTGATAGGTCTAGAATGCCAGAGGAATGTTTCTCTCTAATTATACAAGTAGGTTTGGGAAAAAGCTACGCTGTTTCATGTTGTGTAGAGGTTTGTGGGTTCTATAATTAGGAGATCCGTTCATGGAGTTAGTCTCGTGTTTCCTGTGTCAGTGAGGATTATTCGTGAAGGTGATTCATCAAAGTATCGATAAGGGTTGTGTTAAACTCTTACAATGCACGAAACTTACTGGGATAAATCTAATAGGGGATAATTTTGTATTATTATATTACAAATTATTTTTTAGTATGATTTTTCAATAATTAATTAAAAATTGGTTAGTAGGTTACTTTGGAAGTTACGTTCCCATTGGTGGTTATACGTGAAATATATGGTTTCAAAAGACTAACGTGCATAAATGTATTAACATGCTAAAGAATCCTAGATAGATTGATATCTTTTTATTTCTACAACGACAGTGTGATTTGGTGTTATATGTGTTGGCTTTGCCATTGTAAATTTCCTTACCCACAAAGAATGTCTTCAACATCTATGCTAAAGAGAGAAGAACTATAGGCTAAAATCAGCAAAAAAGTGTTATCTAGTGGATTGTAGGGTACAAGCAAGCGATTGATGAAATCTCGTTGGATTGTGCGAATAGAGAACAACAATAGAATTTATTAGAATAAATTCATGATGCAAAATATGTCAAAAAACTATTAATATACCCAGTGCCATTTTCTATCCCTTGAGGTTTCTTGTAATTGACGAGGCATTCTAACAATGGAACCAAAATACAATAGTTACAATTAAACCACAATCAAATACTATCCACACTCATATTTTGATTGATGCTAATTACTTAAGTATGAGTGTTAAAGTGGTTGAATATAAAATACTCTACATCTAAAGTGTTTTACAATTTCATTGATGAAATGATACTGATAATTTTCAGGGTTACTTAGACAATATTAATTGATACTTATAAAAACAATTCTGCTTCAAACATATCTATGTTTTGTATTATTATATGTAGCCTTGCATATTTAAATTCATTGGTTTACACCCACAGGGTAATGATCAAGAAACAAAAATCTCACAACCATTATGCTCAAGATAGTAAATGATAATAACAAAAAATAGGAAAAAAAAAAAGGATATTCGATGTTCTTGGGGTAGACACAATCACAATAGAAAGAGATCACAGTTTTTCAAATTAAAATTGCTTATGAGATCAGTAGTAAGCTTCATATACCATTGAAATTTGTTGGAATACGAATAGCAACTGTCATCAAAGATTAGTAATTTGAATAATCATTAGGGAAAAGGGATCACATCTTTGACTAGGAAAGAAGAGATAAAGAAAATAGCGGTAGACAGGATTAAAAATATTAAGAACATTTTAAATAAATGTTTAATGGAAGAGATTAGAATAGAGAGTTTGTAGTTAGGGACTTTGTGTTATTACGAGATAAGAGAAGAGAACCTAGAGGTAGTCATAGGATGTTTGATTATCTTTGCATGGTCCAAATCGAAATCCATAAACATTTTTCTATAATCATCTATTAATTGACATATCTTGGTGTTACTCAAATTCCCTCCCCTTATAATAGATAATACTTGAAGGTATTCTAATAGTAAAATAGGTCGTGTCATGTAGTATAGCATAGGCGATTGAGCATTATGCGCTTTTATATATTTGTGTTTGTCTTGATTCTCGAGTTTTATCCCAAGTCATTTTTTCTAAATAGCATTGTAAAGTTTTGACTCTACAACAAAAATGGAATTTACAATAGTTCTTTTGAATTATTTTTGGTTCTTTCTACATGTAAAAAGTCATTGTCGAGTTTATTACATCCATTTGTTATCATCATTTTCACCGTGGTAATATTTAAACAGTTCACATTCATTAGACATTGTATGTAGCATTAAGGTATTTTATTATATCCATCATCACATATTTACATACATACGATTACAACCACAAGGTCATGGTCAAGCAACAGGAATCTCACAACCATTGTTCACAAGATAGTCAACGATAGTGAAAAATGGAAAAATAAGCTCCTTGATGTTCTTTGCATAGACACAATCACACCAAAAAGAGTTGCGATACTATTTCAAATCGAAATTGTATATGAGATCGGTAGTAAGCTACGTACACCATTGAAAGTTTTTGGAATGCAAATAGAAAACGTTCTCAAAGATGAGTGATTTAAAGAATAATTAGGCAAAAGGGATCTTATTCTTTAAAAAATGGAAGGGAAAAGGGAAATAATAGTAGGCAAGTTGAAAATAGTAGGGAAAATTTAAACAAATCTTTAATAGAAGAGATAAGAAAAAAGAGATTTTGTAGTTAGTGACCTTGTGTCGTTATAGGATAAGAGAAAATAACTGAGAGATGACCATGGGACATTTCACTATCCTTGCTTGGTCCTATTTAAGGTCGGTTAATATTTTTTGGAATCACTTACCTATTGACATCTTGACGTTGAACTAAAATTTTCTCTCCTTATATTAGATAATACTTGAAGCTATTCAATCAGTAAAATGGGTTGTGTCATGTACTATACCCATACCTGATTAAGTTTTGTCCTCTTTTAGGTATTTTTGTTTGTCCTTTCTTCTTGAATGTCATTTGAATACCTTTGTAAACTTTTGACTCTTGAAGCCGATGGACATTGCACTACTTCTTCCCAATGATTTTTGGTTCTTTCTACATTTGCAAGGTCATTGTCAAGATTATCACATGCAATTGTTACCGTTATTTTGACATTGGTAATATTAGAAGCTTCAAATTCATTAGATAATTTGTATCATTAAGTTATTTTAATATATGTAGCATCGCATATATACATTCATTCGATTGAATGCACATGGTAATGGTCAAGCAACAGGAATCTCACAACCATTATTCAAAAGATAGTCAATGATATTAACAAAAAGATGACATTAGGAATAGGTAGATGCCACTGCAGGGGTGGGTGGGAGGAGTGGGAGGGAGAGAAAATACGGTCTTTGGTGATATTTGGGTTGTCACGGTCACATCGAAATGAGAGCTATTGGATTTTTCCAAATTAAAATTAATTTCTCCAAATGAATAAAGAAACACATAATTATTTTGACATACTCAAAGGCATTTGATCAGTTTTTTGAGATACACTTTTGAAGAGACAACACGCGGTGACACCATGACGAAAGCACATGCACGGTAACCAAAGACGCAGAATGAACAAAACAAAACACATGACTTTAGATTTCGAGCAACCAGGAACTTGGGAAACTAAGTTCCCGAGGTTCCTGGGATCCCGAAATCATGAAATCCCTAAGCAATGAAGAAGGACGAAAACCCAGGATTTCGAGATCTCGGGGTGTGGGGAAGCTAGAGGCCACCATAACCTTGAAACCCAGATGTCCGAAAAAATGCAAACACTAAACAAACGAACAGCGAAACCCGAGAACCTCGTACTCCGGGGTTTCGAGAAATGGAAGAACTCTTCCAAACCCGGAACTCCGAGATCCTGGAATTCCGAAGAAAACAAAGGGAAAGAATAGTCAAGAACACGGAGGAAGCCCGGGAGTCCGAAGATCCGAAGGAGAAGTTTAGGACCTCGGAGTTTCGGGACTCCAAAACACAAGACAAAAAAGACAACAACACAAACAAAGAAAGAAAAGAAAAAACGAACGAAAACAAAGCGGAGCAGAAGGGGGGCCCCCAACTCGAGAAGAGAAAGGTTGAGGTGCATTATGAAGGACATGACAGAATGCAAAATAGTAAATCTATCGAAAGGGTTATCAATAATGAGACGGCAAGGGAAAAATATACACTCCTACATAGAATAGGCCAAAATTGAGACATGACTAAATAGGGTGCCGACATGTATGAAGTACACTGAACCAACCAAGGTAATGAATCCTTCAATTATTGTGCCTTTTCTTTGTGGAATGATACACAGATATGAATATTTATATAGGGAAAATCGGTTGATGGCGGTATTGGTAAGGGAGATGCTACCGAAAATAGGCATGCGTGATTGTGATTAGAAACTCAAGGATTGTCTGATGGATTCGATGGATCAAACTTCCAATCTATTATTATCTCTCGTGGCATGTTTAGAATAATTTTATATTATATAAGATATTGTTGGATCACTAGATGGGATAAAGAATCAAGTCGTACACCAAGTAGTTTTTGTTGTGGAATTCACAAGGAATAGAAACTATCCAAGTTGGAAATTAAGGCATAATTATATCCGTAGGTATCAAGAGAATATATCCCTTAAGTTTTTGTATTACTCTATACGTGGATGATGGATTTTGATGATTAAGATAGACTTGACTCACTAAATATGTTCATGCTTATTTAGAATCTTTACT